>NW_019737394.1:1937372-2101946 GCF_002891405.2 Cryptotermes secundus
AAAACACATCATTCATAACAGAAACAGCTCGCAATAGCCACAGGAACGTTGCTGCAAGACAGGCATATGTAACGACGACTTAGCGCTCTTAAACGCGTGTGTCATTAAATACAGTCCTCCTGACAACAGGCCAGTGAAAAATCTAACAATCTACAGCAAAACCATCAATTATTATGGGCGTTATAACATACGTGTGCAGCTGGACGAAACATACACGTCGAACCCCCCCAGACGATTTAAATCCCTGACGAAACATACACGTCGAACCACGGCAACGGGTTAAAGAACTTGTGACTATACTTTACAAATCATATCACACACAGACTACTGCTCTCAATCATGGTCTTCACTGTGCTGCTTGATAGTGACTTCCAATGGTGGGTGTTCCCCTACCTCGAGGTTCCCAAACTGTCCCCAAACTGTCCCCGGCATAAGCTACCAGCTTCTGCAACTCCAAACTGCAGACTATCTCTCTCTCTCTCTCTCAACTGACTGGCCCTAATGGCAGCTGGTCCTCATCATATATAGCCTTGGCATGGACTGCACAGAAAACACCACTTCCAACAGCTCTTCTATTGCTGAATGTGTGTCTGTTGGGGCTAACATGTGACAGCTAATGAGCCATTGCCTAGCAATGGGTGTTTATGGAGCCATTCCCCAGCAACTGCTGTCTCTGGTGGCTTCACAATTTCAGCAGACATGCTACAATATCCCGTTTATCTGAACACAGAAACAGAACCAGTTTCTGAAGTGTGGTAATATTAATGAACCTGGACCTTGGACGATGGGCAAAGTACAAAATAATGGTTTTAAACACTGTGTCATACCATTATCAAAAAGCCTTAAAATTAAGTTCTGATTGAGTTGAGACATGGGACACAAAACCATATATAAATATTATACATATGTGTATATTCCATAGCTGTGGAAGAATTTGTTATACAAAAGAACTGTAAAGAGTAAAACTTTCTTTGACAAGAATACGGGGTAAACATGGTTAAATCTGTTGGGATATGAACAGTGCACATAATCACTTTTTTGGTAAGCCTGGTAAGTCGTACCTCTTGTCCTGCTATGTCTTCCCACTGGACTGACGCACCTCCTTCAAGAATTTCATCCAATATGATTTGAGCAAGTTTTGGGTCCACACCTTTCAGAGCAGGAGATGGAGTTTTACGAGATGGTGTGGCCTTTGCAGCAGAACTGTTGTTGTTGCTGCCGCTGGCCCTGCGTGCAGGAGAACTGCTGGGCCCCTGTCAACATATTCAAATTCATTAAATCCCTGTGCCTATGGTGGAGCTTGTTAATTTTTTCTTCATGGAAATTAGCACTTAATGGCTCTATGGAAAGATTTCCGACTTCTGTGGCTCTTGACATAGTCAATGGAGAACAGTACTGTTGGCACACTGAATGAAATTTGAAAGTTCATGTGAAAGCAATAACAACAAAGGAACTAACTCCATAGTCGTTCACTTGCTTTCCTGTTCTGTACATTACAACAGCTAGGAGAGTGTTTCACATGATGGCACTCTTTCATAAACTGGAAGACCGAATCAAATTTTGTTAGTTATTATCAGTGCAGACAGGCAGTCGTTTAACTGGCCTGCTCTGCCTCTGCCTTCATGCATGAGAACATGCTATTTACTAGTGCAACTCATTACATGAAGTTGGACCCTATCACTGGTCAGATCATGAAGTATCACATTTTTTTTCTCATACAGACATTGAATAATATTCAAAGATAAACTCCACTGATGACACTAAACCAACAACAGAAACCTTTAGAAACACAAGATAAGCTTTCATGACTAACATCATGACCATTTTAATTTCTCTGCAAAGAAATAATTTAATTCATCCTTACAGAGAGTTGTCTTTTGATAGCTGGAGGTGTGGATGTCGGCTTGTTGGGTCGAGGAGAAATGATGTTTCTCTGGGATCGGCCCATGCTACGTGGTAAGGTCTGGCTCTTGTTCATCACTGTGCCTGCTATCCTCTTTCCTGGAATGTTCAGCTTCCGTCCAAGAGCTGTAAGACCAGCAGTGAGACCATCTCTGATATATCATGTGAACACATTAAACTCATGAGCTGATAGTTGAATGTAAGATAATATGAATGTGCATACCTCATCAAGCCAAAACTAAAAAACCATATATCACTTTCAATAAATTCATAAACATTAAAGAGATTCAAGATTTAAATATGTACTTTGAAGTTCCAAAGGATTAAATATTGCAGGCTTTAATACTACTTCCCCCCCCCCTTGGCACTACAGCCCCAGTGAGCCTAGGCCTACCTCCATGAACTTCTCCGTTCACTTTGGTTTTTCTAGATCTTACACATTCGGTAGGACTCCTTGGGCGGGTGATCAGCTTGTTGCAAGGCCTCTACCTATACACAAACACAAACTAAACATCCATGCCCCGAGTGGGATTCAAATCCACGATCCCAGTTTCCAAGCGAGCGAAGACAGTACATGCCTTAGACTGCTCGGCTACCATGACTGGCGGGCTTTAATACTACACATACTAATAATATCTGTGTTCATGTCACCAAATAAATATCAGTTATCACCACACCCAAATATTTTTTTGTGACCATCTCATTTTCTATTCCCTTAAAAATGTCTTAATAAAAGTTCTGTCATTTTTAGACTTATGACCAGGAAAAAATTAAAGATCCCACATCTGAAAACTGCACTAATATTTTTCCCACTTTATAAGTTTACATGTCTGCCATGTTGATATTGTTGATGACAGTAAGTTAAAAAAAGATTGCAGCATTTTTATTATCATGGCTTAATACTATGTCTCACCTAAAACATTAGTGAATTTGTGCCTAAAATACTGATACCTGTATTTGAAAATACAGAAAATGATAGGACATGAAAACAACATCTTAGTCAAAAATTACAGGCAGAGGTATTAATGCACATCCCGTGATGCCTCTTCAAATGCAACACTCCTGACCAAAATTCGAACCTCAACCTTAAAATTCAGCCACTTATTTATTAAATACTTCTGCTAATACAACACAGTAATCAAACTGCACACTTTGCATAATTAAACAGAGTTACATTTCTAACACTGACATAATTACATGATGTATACCAGAGCACTGACTCCTTCCACTTCATTGCCCCAGAACTGAGTAGTCACTTCTTAATTAATAACACAAAACAGCTTAAAACATCGGCACAGGTCTATGAAATGAACTCAGTTTCTATTTGTACATTGCAGCCAAGAAGGTATGTCAATGTTTAAAAAGTGCAGATTATGATCTTCTGGGTTCTAACGCCAGGTACGTGTAGTGCGGCAGAAGTCCAATGACAGTCCTCCAAAACATTAGTGGATTTTTACCAAACTACATGGTGTTACAAGCTACAACATCATACTTCACACAGACACTGCTCTGAGAACCTCCAATTCAATTTTAAAAAAGTAGGTTTAGCAACTTACAGATAGGCTACAAAAATACGTGCACACATTCAACAGCTTTTAAGATGAGTAACTGAAATCCCAACTGGAGGCTTTCCAAGAAGGCTTCAGCTTCATGGAGTTAGTTAGACAGAGTAACTGAAATACGTCAACAAAGTGAATCGTTTATTGGTGGTCTCTCTCTGTTCTCCTTAATGGCAGCTTTCAGTTTCCATTTTGAGAACTACATGGCTGGGAACAGTATGGGCGATTTGTCTTGGGCCCTCTGGTATACTGAGCCACGCTTCACTAGACTGTAGTTTCTAGATAGCCATGTGTATTGAAAACCAACCATTTCCACTACTTGAGAAAATATAAAACAAAACATTAATTCTTTTGAAATAATGACTTGATTTATCTTCAATGAGTTTTTAAATACCAGATTAATACATCCATAATTATGAAAGAATATAATGAAAATTCAGCATCAGATATTTAAGTGATTTATTTTCAAAACTGATGGTTTTAAATATTAAATTAATAAATCCACAATTACAAAAAAATATACTGAATCAAAATTCTGCAGACACTGAAGTGATTTATCTTTAAAATTGGAATTTTAAACATCTGATTAATAAATCCAAAATTTTGAAAGACTATAATGAATCAAAAATTCTGAATATACATATTTTTGTATTTTGTCTGAATCTTATTACATTTTTGGGAAAAAATTTATGTGACCATTTTTCTGCGCCACACTTAAAATACCTCCCTTCTTTTCACGGTGTAGTGAAAAGCCAACAAACAAAGGTTCAATGCATGAAATTTCAAATGGATAAGCATGTAACATGCAGAATAAATGCAACACAGGGCAGAAAATTCTGTCATGCTTTGCAATAACAAGCCACTACTATTTTAACATGAAACATGAAAGTTTCTGGCTTGATGCTCCCCAGAATTAGTGCTGCATTACATCAATCCAGTCCTTAATCACTGAACAG
Organism: Cryptotermes secundus; assembly: GCF_002891405.2. Lineage (NCBI taxonomy): Eukaryota > Metazoa > Arthropoda > Insecta > Blattodea > Kalotermitidae > Cryptotermes > Cryptotermes secundus. Next base: position 1,941,790 of record NW_019737394.1, read on the forward strand.
CTCAAGAAAACAACACTACTCTAAACGGTCACAGCTTGGTTTATTAAGTTTTGTGCCCTCCCACTGAAAATCAGTGACTTGAATAAAGCCCATTAAGTGGTACATCCTTCAGTTCTACACTGATGCATGTATACCACAAAGCATACATTGTACTAAACAGGGAACTGTAACCCTTTTTCTGCTGTGACACTACACTGGGCAGAGGCTCAACCTCCTAGGCACTCTATGACATTGAACTTCAGAATTTTTAAAGTAAAAAGAAAATACCAGATACTGAGTCAGTTCGAAAATTACCCCATGCTAGGAGGAGCCGGAACAGCACAGTCAGTACAGTGACTGGCTATGGGCTGGACAGCCCAGAACAATTCTGGGGCCTACGCAACCTCCTGTCTAATGAGCACTGGAGGCTCTTTCCCAGGGGATAAAGTGACCGAGGCGTGAAGCTGACCACTTACTTCCAACTAGTGCCAAGGTCAAGAAAACGTGGATCTATACATCCACTCCCACATATATCTTCATGGTATAGTGTTTCACTTAACTAACTTCACCTTTTTTAACTTTTACCCCATGCTAGAACTTAGCAACTGTATCCAGCACACCAAATAACCACAACCATTAAAAGTATTCACCGCTTGTGTGATGCATTCTACAATTCTGATGACTTTAGTACCACCTGAACCACCAGGCAACATATTTGTAACAAGCCACAGAAATCTTTACAAATTAAGTTATGATTATTCACCATCACCACAACACAACATTTCAATCACCACAGTGCTATCTGGTTTTTCTAACAAATTTACTAAGAGTGAAATACACTGCCCTCAAAATTTTAAGATTCTACACTGACTGGCTTGCTACCACATCACAAGTTCACATTGGTGTCATGTTGGCATTGATGACAAGAAGTAAGAAAACACCTCAATGAGTTCACCTCCAGTTGCATGACATACAGAGTTCCACAAACACTGGTTAACTTTAGTCCACAATACTGATGGGTGAAGATGAATCATTGAACAAGCTCGCAGACAGATACAAGCATCCAAGACCTAAGGTTCTGAGAAAGCAATTCTGTTTCTCTGGGAAATTTCAAACACATACGAGTATGTTTACTGGGTAAAAACAGTTCAGACAAGAAACAGTGGCATAAATACAACAACTTTAAATATCTTCATGATGCAGTGTCCTTCTTGAGAAGCTGCTAGTGGCCAGTTGCTCAGCTTCTAAAGACATTCCTTAAATTTTACAGAACGCTCAGCTGCTCAAGAAATTCCATAAATTTTATGGCACACTCAGATGCTCAAGAAATACCCAATATTTTACGGCACCCTCAGTTGCTTAAGGAATATCCTAAATTTTATGGAACCTTCAGCTGCTCAAGAAATTCCCTAAATTTTATGGAACCAAAAAGTTCATTACTGTGCTCATTACAGCCTGATGATGGACACCATACTGAACCAGATGAAAGCAACCCACACCCTCACAGCCTAGTTCTTTAAGATCAACTTAACATTACACTCCCACCGATGCCTAGGTCTGCCATGGGTCTCCCATTTAGCTTTTCTATGGGTTTCTCATCTCTCTCATGAATGTCACATGTCCCATCCATCTCATTCGCCTTGATGTGATGGCAAAGAGAGTAAATTACAAAACTCCTTGCTCTGTAAACAGCTCTGTCCTTCTATTTTCCTCCTCTCAGATCAAAACATTCTCCTCAGAACCCTGTTCTCAAACACCCTTCATCTATGTTCTTCCCTTAACATGAAACAATAAGTTTTGTACACATACAAAATAATGGGTAATATTATACTTCTGTATATTTATGTTTGTTTTTAAATACTAAATATAACTGCAATGCTGCAGACAAATACTGAACCTAAACATACAGATTTTCCATAAGACTACATTACAATGAGGAGACTGTGAAGACTTTTTTTTATTAGTTTGGCTGCAACCTCAAGTACGTGTACAGTGCATGTACAAAAAAACATGATGCAAATCTAACAATCTGTACACTCAGGCTCAGTATCTTCAGAATGAAGCATCATGAGAGTTACGAGTACTTACAGTAATAAAAATACTGCAAGTGATATATTCATAAAAATGGACAACATTCTAGACGAAGCATTAAAATTAAAAGACAAGTAAAAGACTATAGTTTTTATATGAGCAACACAGAGATATGATGGTTACTGACTTTACAGTTGAATCAAGTGCCTTGGTTACAACTATCAGCAACACAAAATTCAAAACCGAAAATAAATATAAAACGTATGGTCTTCTGGGTTGAAATTCCATGTAGTTCAGAGACATCCTGACATTTCGGCAGAACATATCATGCAGCTCAACTTGCCACCTGCTTCTGTTGGTTTCTTGCTTGGACATCTCTTACCCTGATGATGGAAGTACTATATTCATGTAACATGCAGAGCTCTCTCTGAACTATACCATGTTACAACCCAGATGACTGTACTCTCCTTCTTATCAAAATCCACCATAGAAATATACTTCAATTTAACCTAACCCAGATTTCCATAGAGGTGTTCCCTCCACACCAGATACGAGTATAGTGGTTATATTATAATTAACCCGGTTTCTTGAACTAGTGATAGTTCCTTCATACCAGATGTAATGATTAAATTGCCATGGCTCAGTAACTGGAGCCTAATTTCTGATAAAACAGCACATCATAGGAAGCTGAGGTTAAGAGCTTTATAACACTCAATCTGTCTCTTATATTCTAATCCTGTGGACCCTCACTCATATGAAAGGTTTTGAACCCATACACGTCATAAGAATTTCATGCTGCCTGCTGGAAAGCCCAGTACACTTCTGATCAAAATCTACATGCCTTCATAGCAAAAAACATGTGCCATTGTACCTCCACGTGGCAAAGATTGCACATAAGTTACCAGAACTATGAGAAATTATTCCAAATCCTGGTACAATTAAAATGTATACTTCAAGAAGAGGCAAATAATGAAAAAGAATGTTGACATAGAACAGGAGCTCTGCTTGTGATGGGGTCAACAGATACTATATTTAAGTTTTAATCAGGTAATTAGCTTTTAAGAGACTAAAGGGCCATAATATTATTCTCGAAGAAAGAACATTTTCAGTGTATATAAACACTTCAATGAGCTCAGTATATACAGGGAAACAATATGTATAATGATTACATCATCTTCATCAAGCAATGGGTTAATAGTTCAGTGTTTCAAAATATGTTTCACTTAAGTTCTATAACTCAAGAAACTCAAACAATATTACAGTGAAAAGCTCAGAACTTAATGCTGATGGATGTGAAAGCTTGTAATGGTGTCAATTAAATGAAGAATGTTCTTAAAAGCTTTCTGTCATAAGCATAAAAAGTGCATAGCAGGTCTAAAGTTTAAATCCAAAAACTAGGTTATGTGATGTAATAATAAATTTAAGTTAAAATGTACTGACAGTGCTAGTGAAGGTTATATGTTAGTGCATGTTAAATTTGAATATCCCATCATATCATCATTCTCCTAAGATATCACACTCATTTTGAGACAAATGAGGCTACAGTACTACAGGGATCTCGCATTGTTGCTGAAAGGTTGTCAATGGCCTATGACATAAACTTCAGTCATCTAAAAGGCTCAGGAACTGCTGGTTTGTGCGCTCTCCATGAACAGGCACTTCCCAGAATTCAGTGCTCAACTTGCTGGGCATATCCCAAACTTCATTAGATAAACAGAATTGTCAATGACGTTTAATCGCAAAGAATTATTTATTTTCTGTGACCCAAATGTTAATCAAGTGAAGAGATATTACCCATAAGCAGCCCAATCCAACTCACATCATTCTAAGATCTATTTCAATATTTCCTTCTTTTATGGTTTAAAGTTATAACTAATCACTGTTATGAGAATTGGCTAACAAAATTTTGCCAGAATATTTTATCCTACATGTCCAGTCTATCAAAACTTCCGTGATGTAACTTTCCTAACATATGGACCTCTATTTGTGGATTACTCGTATTTAATGACACTGTCAGTACCTAGACCATACAGTGTCAAATAGTAGGACACCTAATGAACTGGAAAGGACGTGGAAGGAAGGAACTGTAGCCTAACCGTGGTACTATCCTAGCACTTCCATGTTGGACCTGAGAAGACCACAACAAACCTCAAACAGGATAGATGACATCCTGCTGAGATTTGAATTGAGCACTTTCTCAATAGAAGTACTGAGTCTTGTGTCCAGACCAACCTAATTCATGGGATAAATCCTGAAGTTAAGTCTGTAATATAACTTACTGTATTCTACATGTTCCATTCAAACAAATCTGAGGACATGGAGCAATATTACGAACATCAGACTCTATGTCTGACATTATTTCATGTGACTGCATGAAAAACTTTTAACATTCACTGATTTACATTTGCATTTACTTTCACTTTCTCTTACATGTTAATACAACATAAAGACAATAATTATTATATTGTAAATAATCATGTTTATACATTGTAGCATTAATCAGATTTGCACTGTACAGTGTAAGATAAATTACCAACCTTTGGAAAATATGCTTTGTTTCACCAGTCTGTGAATGAGAAAAGGTGTGCTTATACTACAAACCCCAATAATCAGATTGCTACTATAGCAAACATTCTACCAAGATTATGGGTAAGATATACGGGAATAGTTCCAGAAAGCCAATGAACATTATTAGTGAAAATAATTAAATAAAGATGAATGTTCTTCCTTTATTTCCACTTCTGAGAGCCACTGACCATAAAGATAATTTACATGCAGCCCAGGGAGGAACTCCCCCCCCCTTTCTTCTATGGCCCAACAGTCTATAGAAAACATAAAATAATCATAACAAACCCTGGAAGTTGTATGCATGTGGCCACTGACACAACAATGTGGAAATCCCTGCATGAGAAGTAAATGTTAGTAATGTTAATTACGCTTAAAATGATGAAATACCTTCTGAGGGCCTGTGAGTGGGAGGAGGGGGAGGTGGCAATTTGAACTCCTGCTGTTTTGGTCTGGGGCTCCCCTTATTGTTCAACAGTGTATATGGTTTAGTTTCTGTTTTAGGGGTGTTGAGGGGTTGGGGAGCTACCCTTGATCGCTGAGTCTTCCCCCGAGGGGCTGGGCATGTCTCACGTGACACTGCTAACTGGCCCAGATGCTCAAGAGTGACTATAAGAAACAGAAAACAAAACAAACACAATACAATAAAAGTAAATAAATTAAATGTTATTTTGTACGAAACCAAGCAAATATTCTAACACAGGCCTCCAGTCACACAAGTTGCAGAGGATCAAGGGAGAGCTTCCAAATGAGACAAACTGTACAAGAGGCTTTCTGAACAACACTCCTCATTAATGACCAAAATCATTATGGAAGAAAGAGGGTTTATAGATAGAACATCAAATCAGAGCCCATTCTCATAAAATGCGCCCAAAATTTATATTTTATATTTTTGCGAAGAGGGCATGATAATGTAATACCTGGTGTTCCTTCAATGTGTCTGTGTGTTGTGTATCAACCCTCTTGCTTTCATTTTTAATATTCTGTTACCAAGAAACAAGCTTATCCTTTATGTTCTTATTGTTACCATCACCACAGCTGTAATCAGCATGTGACAAATGCTACGCATTTTTAATAAACACATTATCTCCCATGATGACATTTGTTTCCTTTTTCAGTCATATTTATTTCACTGTTTTTATTAACAAGTTAATGTGTTATTTTTTTTTGCTTAAGTTTTCAGTTCATTTTAGGTATAGTTTCTAGCTATGAATACATTTATAGTTTTACCTGTTAAATGCTGCTTTCGGCTGGCAAGCACTCAAATGAAGAAACTGAACTGAACTGTTCTTGTTGTTACTGTTACAGTCTAGTTTCATGTTAAATTTAATTTCAAGGTTGTCTACATATGTGATTCTCAAACCATTCTCTGTAAAGGGTTTCTAGGGAATTCACTATTAAATATGCACTAATGGCAAAATTGAATTAATTATGCGACAGTATACATAGCATGCATCTGCAACAGGATACTGCTGTCTTTACAGGAGAAGACTACAGAAATATGATCTCGTTGTCTCAACACAATGGTTCAGTTTTCTTTGATTTACCATGGTTCCTTCACACTAGAACTGTGGGAAATTGTTAAATGATGTCTATTTTCCACACAGTTCTTTAGTCTTATTGATTTATTTAAGTGTCTTTGGTTGTTGTAGTAAACTGTTTTTTATTTAATCATACATTTCATATTATGGACTGGTGGCTTTAGGAAGATATTAGAAAAAATCAAGCATAGCTGCAACTGCAACCACAGTGGCAAGAGAATCTCAGGCTTCATTGTCAATATCCGATGGCATCGCTTTAAATGATCCAGACATACTTCACCCTTGAACAATCATACAAGTTCCTATTTCAAGCAGATGTCTGAAACATGAAATATTATCAACACCTGATAACTAATGAACACCGACAACAAAAACACAAATGTGGCCTTCTATAGGATGCTTTACAACGGCGAGGCATTCACGTTAACTGTGTGAGCCTGGCTAACACTTCGAAAATCAGACAGAAATGTTACTTTCATGGTTTAGTGATAACGCCACATACTGGCAAGAGAAGCGATCTAATAATACATCATTCATCTGCCACCTTTGTACACCCAATCATAGACTTATTACTCATTTCCCTGCAGCTCATGTTGGCACCTTCTGAATGCAGAAGTAATTATAAGAGACAAAGTAAAGGTTTAAGAGGGGGAAGGAGTGTATGACGCTCCAAAGTTACCACAAGGTCACTATGTTAGCCAAATCGTAAATGTTAACACATTTTAGTTGCTTAGTGCTCATAGGGCACACAATGAACAGAGACAGGCAGGCAAGCAAGCAAGAATGGGATCGCAAAATGCATATTTCTATTAGAGAATACCATGACAGACTTCAAGACTCTGATTTTAATTTAGTCACAAGTATTTTCAGTAGTGCTATTGCAAAACAAGAAAGAAAAAAAAACTTTTGAAATTATGGAAACCAAAAGTAATGAAATCAACTACAGTGGAAGAATTTCAGGTCTCCCCCCTCAGAGAAGATACAGAATACACAGAATTTGCAGCTAAGAGACAACTCATGTCAATCGGTGACAGTGATCAAAAAGTTTCTCATCACTGGCTGTGCTATGGAATGACTGACAATATGATGGCACAGTTGACCCCCAGTTCATTCTCAGAAATTCTCAAAATAAAGTTTCTCTACTCTGAAAAGTTTCCAGCTGATGCATATAAAACTGAAATCACACAGATGGCACTTTGATTCTCTTCTTAAAACTGAAATTTCTGTTATTTATTCCCTAGAATAATTTTTTAAAAATTTATATTTCAGACTTCACATATTTTACTGCTGCGGATCTGAGTGAAAGATTGCCAAAGTCATAAATTAATCTCCCTTGTTATTAACAATACCACATCCCAATGTGTCCATCGAGTGGATATTCTCTGGTCTGCAGACAGTTCATACTTCACCTACACAGCATACACACTTATGAGAGACTCTCTAACATTACAAATGATAAAACATTTCCACCCAGTGTGACTGTTGAAGCTTTTACTACTTCACTTTCTAGCACCCTAAAACGTTTCGGTCCCTACAGACCATCACCAGAGGGAACATCAANTTTCGGAGGAACGTCGGTTAACACCACATATACACGGTGCCAAATCCCAGAAGACTGCTTTCTTCATACTAATATATTGTAAGAAATTTGGATTTTGTATAAAGTTTATATTACAAATATTGTATATTTATGTATTTAAACAAAAATCAAAACACCCAATGTAATAGCAGTTTCTAAAAGTACTGATGTTCCCTCTGACGATAGTCTATAGGGACCAAAACATGTTATGGTGCTAAGAGGTGAAGTAGTAAAAGCTTCAACAGTCACACTGGATGGAATTGTTTTATCATTTGTAATATTGTTAGTGTGATAGACCAGAATGAAACAAATCAAACTCTCTAACATGTTCATTAAATTATCATTAATGACAACTGAGAAGAAAATTCTTGAAGAAATGGAAAACTGTGTGAACGTCCGTGACTGTGTGACAAGAAATTTTCATTGAAAAAAGCACTGTATGGGATAGTAGTAGGTATGGTTAGCAGTCATTAACTGTTTCTTCCTTCTTCATATTTCCTTCCCTTTTTGAGCTTAATTAATTCTTAGTTCATATATCCATTGTTGTCTTGAATCATGTATGTATTCACTTCTCTGCCTCAGGATTTTGTTACCACTTTTGGAAAAGTCATGCCCTACCACTTGCAACAGCCACTCATACAATTATGAAAACTTTAATCTAGCTATGTTCTAATGAAAGTAAGAGTGTTTGTTGGACAATCTGGCAATGCAAATTTTCATAGATTTGTGGGCCTTTTTAGCATAGATACTGCTCCAACTGAACACTCCTTCTCTGTTTTGGAACATGTTAAGTTTTTTAGTTTATCTTTTTACAATTTTTGTGTTTATTTTAGTGTGTTATTGTGTTTTAAATACAAATAAATTTATTAACACTCCCTCTTTAAAAATCTCAGCTATTGGCAAGAAATTTAATAGAGGACTCAAAGGAACTGAATTCATAAACCATTGTTGTTGTTGTTGTTTCATAACTATGGTAGGCACCTATATATTTCACACAAACATGCAAACACTACAGAACACATAGTTTCTCAAGTCATGTACTAAAATGGATTGAAAAGATATGATTTAGCAGCAGTCAAAAGTAAAAGCAATTGGAACTGAAACTGTGTGATGATGATGAAGAGAGACAGTAATTATAACCATTACATTACACACGCAGCATATGCATTTTTTATCAGATAATGATTAAGGACCTGAACCATTATAACTTAAATTAATATTATATATATTCTATTACATGTGTGATCTTATGTTCTAAAGGTAATACAAAACAACTTTACAATATAGTGACCATGCACTTCATTCTCTTAGAACACAACTGTTAATGACAAGCAAATGTACCACAGAATTCAAATTCTGATTTATGCTCATTACTAAAAATATAAATATAACACAAATCAGGCACAAGTTAAACCAAACTGAGCTAACTCAACCAAATACCATGGTCTATCAAATTTAAATTAACAAAAAGCCTATATTGAAATTAAAACGAAAGTATATTTTAATTTCACAAGTGTAACAACACATGCCTATCAGCAAACACTCTAATCTAATGAAAACACAGTGAAAACAGAGGGAACCGATCACAATATTGTAAAGATATACCATGAATGTAAACATTCACTGAATATTATTCTTAACTGTGTTGTCTGGACCTCAATTAAAGTACAAAAATTATACAGCAGCCAGAATAGTGGACTCACTACCAGCTGAATTCTTTCCAGTCCACTTCTTACGACAGCTTCAGCAGAGTGTGATCAGTGCTGGGTGCTTCCTTGTGACCCCGTTACACCCCAAACACTTTGATGCTGCTGCTACATGGCTCACAAGGATCACATTCACTTCATTGGTTAATTAAAATTAAAATTAATTTTCCAGTTTCTTAATATAGGCAGTACAGTTTAGATATAGTTCATTATTTAAATTTACTTAAAACATTTCGTTTGTTGGGAAAATAAAACTGGACCAATGGTATTACTGTATGAAATAATCTGTCCTTATTTATTTTGGTTGAGATTTCACAAAACTGGGCAATGAAATGATTATCTTTTATTCAACCTCAGGCCTATAAATGGCTACCACATAAGAAAAATATGTCATCTGGAGCACTGAAAATAGGGCGAAAGACCCAAGTTTCACTTCTCATTTACTTTTAGTTGGGATCCCAAACTGTTGGAAATTTAGTAAATCGGATCGTGGTAAAAGCAAAGCGATTCTATTTCATGAATTTTCAGCCTGCTTTCCTTTCTAAGAAAAGTAGACTTTTGGCATCATCATATTGTTATGTATATATGTACAAACAGTGCTATTTTTCAGTTGGTATGCATACCAGCAGACATGTGCTATGAACTAGCAAACTTGTAAAATGTCAAAAGTCATACTCCTGCAAGTGCATCACATGTGACGAGTCTGAGGCTAAAACAGAGTGTGGAGCACTGGGAAACTTGGTTTTAGAAAAAAATGCTGTGTAAATGTCTGTCTTCTAATAATTTTCAAATTATTTTAAGGATTTTCATTAACTTTAGTTACATCCTGGTATTCTTTGCGTCATACTATCAATAATATTGTGCAATATTCTCAGTGACAGCAATACTCATGAGACCTAATTTAATGTTCTGAAATTCTGCACAGTAAAAGATACTGTGAGATATGACGTAGGAAAAATCCTGAACAATTTTAATATTTTTAATATTTGATATTTGTTGGTATATATGATAAATATATATTTTAATTATTTTAATATGAAGACAAGGCATGCAGTGAACTAGTTTGACGTTAATCGAATAAGCACCTGAAGATGGCACTTTTGTGCCGAAACATGTAGTGCGGGAGAAAGGAGTGAGGTAGATAAGTGTATGCACTAAAAGACGGTGAAATAAATCATGGACAGTAAAAGATCTTCAAAAATATGCAACTCTGTTCAGATTATTTTATGTACAATACATAAAGCAGCAACACGCTGATTGCAAAATATTTATTTATGCTTTTCTTTGATGAGAGTAACTAATGCATCACTGTAGCGAGATTTATATATCATCAACCTTAGTACTGGGATCAACCGCAGAAACAACGGAATCATTTTATGTTGATCATATAGAATGATATGGGTTTAATGAATGTTCAAAAGTCCAACTTATGAAAATAAGACTTCATTACAACCACACCCGGCACTGATCACTGTTTGCTGGGAGTGAGATCAGACAGACAGCACTTAAGGGGAAGCCTACCAGGAGCATGCAATGCTTCCTGCAGGAGCGTGTTGCTGGCAGGCTCAATACCTAGGAAGTCAAGACGATCCTTTGCCATCACCAGGTTTGTCTTCATCTTGTCATGCAGGCGTTGGGCTCGCTCCCACACCTCTCCCTTCCCCCCAACACACTCCACTGCAATCCCCTGCTCCAGCTCCGATATGCCCTTCTTGTACAGCTCAATGGCCAGTTCCTTCTGACCTGCAACAAATGTGAGTTGTTCAAGTATTTCAGTACAATGTTACTACATTGTGAATGTCATTATATGAAAGAGGACAGATAGGGAGGGCATATAGCATGCACGGATAATTTTAAAATGCATACAAGAAGATTTTAGCCAGGAAACATAAAGGGAAGGGAGCCAACCTGTGAGTAGATCGGACGATAATATTATGGGGGGGGGGGGGGGGGGNTGCGCATGTGGGTTGGGGCCCTCGTGCAAGTGTAACGGTCTTGTAAATGTAACACTACACTTTCATAGTTTCATAGATTACTACTTAGATCATGTTTAGGCCGCGCCATAACTCAAGCGGTTAGCCGCTGGCTTCCCACAGCGGTGGCCCGGGTTCGATCCCGGGTCTGGTCAAGTGAGATTTGTGGTGGACAAAGTGGCGCTGGGGCAGGTTTCCTCCGAGTACTTCGGTTTCCCCTGCCACTGATAAGCCGACTACATGCGTTACAATTTCACGTCCATTTCCACTACCGATGAACAGCAAGCAATGTCTTGATGCATGCGGGGGAGTACAATTAACTGTGACACGGAACTTGGGGGGGGGGGACTGCTGGTTACAGAAGTTGCGCAACAGATAGAGCTAGTGGCCGTATGAGATACAGTAAATCCTCTATGTACAAAATATTAAAGAGTATATTACCCTTAGAGTTAAAATATATATATATTCAAAAATCGCGGGCCACCGCTATGATACAATAAGATGTTTATAAGACCGTGCAACAGAGGGCCGGATGGGCATTGCCTAGGCCTTTTTGCAAATAATTTATTTTTCAAAACAAAAAAGTAAATCCTTTCTAGACCAGTTACAGTTAATCCGGATCGAAATATGAAAAATGCTGTTCACAGTTGAGTACATACTTTAGTAAAGATACACGGCATTCAGAAAGGCAAACGAGTCACTTATCTGTTCAGACAAAACTTAACAGTGTCTTCAATCCTGCATTATTACGCTCAAAAACAAGTACAACTTCTGTCTTATATACATGAATAAATGTATTACCTTTCTATAGTTTATAAATAAAGGCTCTACAGTTATATTTTTTTATTTTCATGAGCACTACTTACATCGTTAAATTTTTCATTCGCTTGTTCTTTTATGCCTACCTTTTGCTTCGCTAATCCGAATGACACCCCTCCCTCGCCCAATTACTCCGGATTAGCGAGGGTTTACTGTTCTCGTGAAAGCTCCCATTCTTTGCCCGGGTTTTTCGTAACATCAGCTGCATTACAATAATCGAAGCTTGTCAATTATGGCACTTATTTAAGTTCTACGTACTGCTTACTACTGCAGTGGCCCATATGGATTGCTTTCTGAATACAGAGGTTGCCACGCAGCGAAATTGGTCCGCGTGGCCTCTAAGTAAGCATTCCCTAATCTTCCCATCATTCCGAGCTATATATTTTTTCCTTGGCACTACAGCCCCAGTGGGCCTAGGCCTACCTCCATGAACTTCTCCGTTCACTTCGGTTTTTCTAGATCTTAGACATACGGTAGGACTCCTTGGGCGGGTGACCAGCTCGTCGCAAGGCCTCTACCTGTACACAAAAACAGAAAAACGCACACAAACATCCATGCCCTGAGTGGGATTCGAACCCAAGAACCCAGCTTCCGAGTGAGCGAAGACAGTGCACGCCTCCTAGCTATATAGTCTAATAAATTTAAAGCGTCATTAAATAAACCAAAATTACGTAAAGGATAATCATTCGCGTAATTTCTGGCGTACTTAAGTTACTATTAACTCATAAAGAAATAAGAAATTTGATTTATTATTTTGTGGTTTATGTGACGTCAGCAACTCAGACTATATATAGTGTCGGATGATAGACTGGTGAAAAATGAATTGGAAGGGAACGATCTTGGTCTAACCGAGGTATTAATCTGTCGATTAGTGTCGGAGACAAAACACGAAGACTGAGAGTCATGACCATGGCCCGGATTTTGATGACATGTCATCTTTTTTTCCTTGTATCCTATGCGATGCTCTTAAATATATAAATCTCGGATATGAGCTGCTGGTTACAGAAATGTAAATTTTATAGGTAATGTTTTGTCATTTTTTGTCATTTTTAGGTTTAAGGTCATTTTTTTCATTTTGGGGGTAAGTTTTGGACTTTTAAGGGTATTTCTTGTCATTTTTGACCATTTTAGGGAATTTTTCTTCATATGTTTCCTGAAATGTGAATAACATGGAAGTGTTTCTCCTTTACGTCATTTTTCTGGATTTTTTTTCGGTCATTTTTTTTTAATATTTTCAGGTCATCAAAATCCGGGCCCTCCATATTACATTTTTGGGTCATATTTTAGGTCATTTTTCTTGATTTTTTAAATATTTTCAGGTCATCAAAATCCGGGCCCTGGTCATGACCTTCCAATTATGTCCTCATCTCATTATTTTGTGTGAAGAATGTACAAAAATAGTATTATTACAGTTCTTCAATGGTGCTTTAGAGAGGTGGGCGTACAGAATTGACGGGAAATAAGGAGAGCAGATAAAATTTTGGTTGACAAACTTCATGGAAAAATATCACTTAAAAAAATAGACACCGACTGCAGGACAATATTAAAATGGATCTGACAGAAAGGTAACGCCCCAATTATGTGATTTTTTCGGTGGCAGTAACGAACACTGGGATTTCACAACACAAAGGGATTCCTTGAATAGCTACGAAGGCAAGAAGACTACTAAGGGCCATACCCTGCAGGTCTGCCAGCAGTTACTGAAACAAGGGTACCTCTGTAAAACGTATGCTTATAACTTTTCGAGAACATTCGCATTTCTTTTGTCTGGAATGCTTTTACAATGCGGACAGGAGCATTCAGCAGGATCTGCCAGCACTGTCTGCAGTCTTCTGTTCTTATGCCACTTAATCCCCTCTAAGGCACAGCTGCGAGGCGGAGGCACAGAATTCCAATTCTCTTGATGGCTTCTCTTAACAACATAGAACTCCAATGGATCTTGCAGGAAAGCTATTATTAATATTCCTTGGGAAGCGAAATTCCTTATACGAATTCATCTTCGAGAACAGAAATAGGCGCACCATACAAAACACACACTCTGTAATGCGTTCTTTGAAATGTTGCATATTTCATTGATCATAATGTTATCTTATGGTAACTACAAATATATCGTTACGAGTCTAATAACGTTATGGATATTCCTCTCAGGCTCAACGCCTGTGCATTTGTTCGACCTTTACCAAAGATCTAAAAATCTCAATTTCCTTTAACCCTTTCCTTGCTCCACGAGATAAATCTCCCTGAGAAACGCTGAATTATCTGGCCGGGGCTTATTACAGATTTGAAAAAAAACTGTGGAACAAAAGAGTTCCGCTGACAAAACAAAGCTTCTTTAAATAAAAGTCAACATCGAAAAGACCAAAACACATAACATGTACCATAAAACGTGTGCTTTTTTGTACTTTTACACTTACAAAGTATAAAATGGTTTTCATTGCTGTTGACAAGTTGGAATACTGCGCAACTAATGGATGTTGTACAATGACTTGTCGTACATCGCAGCGGTTAACTCGCGACTTTATTTTTCTACCGGAGAAGCAGAGGAAGTGTGCTTAGCTCAAGAGAAAGCATATTTGTTCTATCTTCCGGGATATATCGCCGTGTAGTGCGCCGAAAATCAACCGACGTTTAGGAGGAACATGTAGCCTCATTCTTCCGAATCGAAAAACAAACCATGCATGAAATCAGCATGAAACAGAGCTCTTCAACCCGGAAGATGGAGGCGAAATGTTCTTCCGAAACGTAGGTTTGACTTTCAAAGGACTACACGGCGTTATATCCCAGAAGACAGAACTTCGTAAGCACACTGTGTGAACAGCAAACCCTATATATTTGCTCTAGTTCAACTACCGTACCACGGTTAAGCAAGGTATACACCTACTGCTCCTGGTCTGCTGCCCTAGACCAGCAGGGATATTTAGACGCGACATGCTTTGTAAGGGAGAGTGGTAGAAGGAAATAAAGATACACACTAAAATAAAACAGAAACACTGTGTGATGTTCCTGCAAAGTCGAATAATATCGGCAGAAACCCCTAAAAGAAACTAGTGTGTATGAACTATCTCGATATTAATACAATATAACTACGTGTATCTCCAGCAGAAAGGGGGGTAGCGAAGCTTGGCAAAACTTGCGGCTAACTATTTAAAACACTCCTGCTTCATGCAACAGTGTCCGTGAAGAAATATGTGAATGTCCAGACAGATGACACGACACGTCGACAGAGCGCGGCTGAGAGCAACGCGAGAAAACATGACGAGTAATGTGCCCAAGCAAACATCTTTTATGAACGGACGACGACAAATGGAACGTACTGACATATTCCAATTTGGAACTAATTAATTTTAAATATAGTGTAACGGTTTTAGCAAGATAAACAGTTGCCTGATGATGGCCGGGTACGGTCGAAAAATGTACTCGTATCATAGAGGAGTAAAAAAAAAAAAAGTTGCCTCGACGTCTCACGACCTATTACAGGGGACAGCTTTACATTTTATAAGCTACGAGCATATGGTGAAACTAACATGAAATATAAACTACTGATTATACAATTTTGTAATATATTTCTGTTAGGTATAATTTACTTGAGTGCTGATTCCGACTTAAATACATTAATTACCCAGGAAAAATCGTAGTTTCGCAATTTGGCCATGCTTGTGACCGGAGACATACAAAGAAATGGTTCGTCCAGAGACTCCAAGTAAGTTTGTGACGTACCTCCCCCCCCACCCAAAAAAATCCACTTACCCAGACCCAACGATTAGTCATGGCGTCAAAATAAAATGCAGATGTAGCGTGGCGGCCACGGCGTTTAAACATTCTGAAATGAAAGCCGCTTTTATAAAAATTTCATATTTCTCGAGAATCGTTACTACGCAAAATGTTAGGAGCCTACATTAAATGGATCTGCTGTCACTCGGACCTCACACGTCTGCACGGAAGACATGGCGGCAGGAAAACAGGAAAAAAAAGTACAAAGACAGGGCACGGCCTCTAGCAGTATAATATTCAAACTGAGTCCAATGCAAATGAATCACTTGGTTTAAGAAGATAGATTAACAGACACAGGAGTAAAATACTACAAGCTTTTCCTTTCTTCTAGTGTTAATTATAATCTATAATTTATCATAATTTGTTCGAAATGATTAATTAAAATGTGGGAGATTCGAACGGAACACTGTATAAAAACAGAAGTAAGCCTATGCCAAAAGGGAAAACCTGTACAGTTCTCCCAGAGTTCAAAATCTTAAACATTCCATGTTTGATTTCGGAAAAACTGTGTAGGATTTGTGGTTCTTACAGAGGTAGACATGAAAAGTTCTATCTTCTGGGATATAACGTGGGTACAGTCCGCTGAAAGTCAACCGACTTTTTAGAGGATCTACTCGCTCTGCGCAATCGTCCCAAGGAAACCAGCCTCCGGGATTCTGTGAGTCGACTCAGGGATCATCGCAGCCGCCAGAAGCATCAATAATATGTTTGCCACGACCAGTCGGTAGTAACACGAAGTCTTTTCTCAGGGATATGGGTTGCGTTAGTGACTGGGATGGGGAACACACTGTGGGAGTTATTAATTACACGACCACTGTTACACTGGGAACAGGGTGCACGAGTATTTCAATGTTCTGATAATGATAAATGCAGTTATCTGGGAAGTTATACTGATCCCCCATTAAGCTTCCACATGGTTTTATCACTCTTTCGTCGGCCTCTAATTTCTTGATCAGTTCACCAACCCCTCCACGTAGATATATCTCAGGCCGTAACCAACTTTTGTAACGATTGTCAGCACCTCACCGACGTCGTTGTCTAATTCTCTTGACTATCATACTCTCTGTCTAACCGGGTGACCGCTCAACTGTCGCCACCTTACAACTCTCTACGGCTGAAAACGCACTGACGCGACAAGCCGCGCGCGGTTAAGTTTTGGATCGCGGCACACAGGCGGCAGAGCTGTCGCACGCCTAATATGTACAACTTACGGACGCGCGCGACAAAGAGCGGCTAGCCGCTCGCGACTAGTTGCGTCAGTGGGTTTTCAGCCTAACTCTCGGTTCTCCAGGGCGCCTCTCGTAACTACGTATATCCATATCTCCCAACTAAATCACTGAAAATCTGACTGACCAACTAATTCACTGTATCTGACTGTGACCGTACCCACTTGTATTCAACTATATCCAGCCGTAACTGACTGACTGCTCCCACCGCGATTTCTTCTATTATATCCAGGTAGCTCGATATCATAGACCCTAAGCGGTAATTATTAGAAAAGGTTGACAGCTAGGCCTACTACTGGGCGCCTGTCCTGCATTTAGTTAGGCGGGGAGATGTGGTCTAGTGGTCAGAGTTCCTGGTTACAGATCCAGAGGTCCGGGTTCGATTCCCAGCGCTACCAGATTTTCTGAGAAGTACTGGGTCTGGAACGGGGTCCACTCAGCTTCGTGAGGATAACTGAAGAGCCATTTCAAGGAAATAGCGGATCCGGTCTAGAAAACCGAAATTAACGGCCTTGGGCATTCGTTGCGCTGACCACGTGACACCCTCTATCCGCTAAAGTTGGCACCAACTTCGCCGACAAGCGGCGGTCGCTCTGTCGGTATAGTTTTCTTGCGAACTTAAACCACGGGGTTTGTTTTTGTTTGTTTTGGGGAGATGCTTATCAATAAACCATCTTTGCCAGATTCGAGTAAAGGATATGTGCAATTAAGTTAATATCCCTCTGGGTAGGTTCACACAGGTATCTAGCTACTAAAAATGGCACCTCAAAATAACCTTTTATCAAATGGACGACGGAAGATAACATCAAATGCAAACCGGTGACGCTAACTACAATGGTGTACCCATGGCGAGAATAGAAGGCTCGGGTAAAACGTATGATCTTCTCCATGAAAACGTTCATCGCTAAGAGCCTAACGGAGGATTGTGTGGAATGCAGACTAATGACACATGTTCGGTCATGGGAAGCCTCTAACCCTCAGGTATGTCTCTCATTCTCGTCGGAACCACTGGTTGACTCGTCATAGCTACGATTAAAAGAATATCCACTAAGGAAAGTACGGTTACAAGGGACACGTCGCCTCCATCTTGAGGGCAGAAAAATAAGTCAAGCTAAAAATCAAAGTGGCTCCACTTGCTACCTGCTTCACGCTGGTTTCTTACTCGGCTTAGTCTTGGACCCTGAAGATGGAAGTGACACGTTCCTCGAAACGTCAATTGCCTTCCCACGGACTACACAACGTTATATCCCACAAAACAGAACTCTTCTTTGAGAAACACTTACCGACATTCACCATTTATTTTGGACAGACCTACCAGTGATGAGTGGCAACAATTTTTAATTTGTTCGATCGTTACCACAGAAAGCTGAAGATGTAAATTTAAAATAGCGCCGTGAAAACCTCAAGCAAAATGAATATGGAACTCCCTTCCACATGCACGGTACAATGCCTCCGTATTTACGCGAGGGGAGAGAATGAATCCATTTAATTAAATAACTGACCGGAGCAGAGTGGGGAAGGCTTCTATCCTCCAGGCGCGCTCTCTTTTGAACTTCCTTTTTTCAAGTTAATCATTTCAAATAGTTTAGTGCGCGAAGCCTACATGTCACTTTGGCTTAAACTGGATTAGGAACCGGTACAAATTTCAGTCGTCGCGGGAGCAACCCGCAATTGGGAAATTAAATCCCGCTGTTCAGTTTCCGGCGGTAAATCCACAACCCCCCCCCCCAATCCGGCAAGGCGCCCTGCATACAGAACGTGCAATAATTCAATACCATCAACTCCTGGCTTGACACAACTCACTGTGAGGTGTATTAATGTCAGAGGAGTAAGGAAAATAAAAATTCCGGCGAAAGGACAGTCAGTCGTCTCCCTTAATTCTGTTTTTGTTGTATCAGTTTCATTGCATTTCAACACAGTCATTAGAGCGAGCCGGTGGATAAGTCAGCGGTTCATCAACGAAACAACGTACGGCAGTAGTATCGCTAAATAAAATTCCACGGCCTATACACGGCATCAGATATGTGTTACATTTCACTTATACATACACGCATACATACTAGCGTAACAACACCCGCTGAGAATTCAACGTGAAGTCTCATAATTTGTGACGTTAGCTATTGTAATATTAACTGCTCTCTTGTCTTTCGTATTCCTTTCCAATCCTTCGCCTGACAATATTAGGGTCTTTAAACGGAGAAAGTTAAAATGGATGAGACATACCGTATTTACGCATGTATAGGCCACACATTTTTTGCCAAAAATTCAAGAGGAAAACTGGGGTGCAGCTTATATTCGAAATCACACTTCATTTAAAAAATATATATTCATAATTAGTAATACAGGGTGTTCTACTCCTGAAATAATATTCCAAGAAAATTATTTTTTCTGTAATTTGTCTGAAAATTGTGCTGCGGCCTATACACGCACGCGGCCTATACATGCGTAATTCGGTTTACTAGAATGAGTATAATAACATATTCATACAATATATTGGCTGGAAATTCTGAAAAACTTGCAGAACTATGCTGTAGGCGTAGAAATTAAAGATATGTGTAGGTCAGGTTAGCTCAGTCAGACGGCTGGGGTTCGAATCTCAAATCGTGACAGGGGTAAGATTTCTCTTCTCTACAGCATCCAGACCGACTGTGCGACCCACCCAGCCTCTTATCCAATGGGTATCGGTGGCGGTTTCCCCGGGAGTAAAGCGGCCGGGGTGTGAAGCCGACCATTCACCTCCACCTAGTGCTGAGGTCAAGAATGGTGGGCTATACCTCCACTCCTCCATACGTCTTCATGGCACGATGCTTAATTAATTAAGCATGGGGAAAACATCTTACCATTATCACACTTTTCACTCGTACATGTTACCGAATTATAAATCGATGTAGAGGATGATTGTGGGTTACGAATTTGAAGGATGTGATAGTGCACTTAGCATACTAAGGGTATTATTTTTTTTTCTGTGGCGCTACGGCCCCCAATTTGGGTCTAGGCCTACCTCCATGAAACTCTCCGTTCACTTCGGTTTACTAGATCTTACACATTCGGCAGGACTCCTTGGGCGAGTGATCAGCTCGTCGCAAGGCCTCTACCTGTAGACAAACACAGAAAAACGCACACAGACATCCATGCCCTGAGTGGGATTCGAACCCACGATCCCGGCTTCCGAGCGAGCGAAGACACTGCATGCCTTAGACCGCTCGGCTACCGTGACCGGCAAGGGTATTATTACTATCCCATATTTGCTTGGGAGGACTGAGGAAAACCCCTCACAACTTCGTTCACAAGAGATATCACAAAGTCCAGAACACAAAGCTGGAACGTTATGTACACAGTGTTTTAGGTTTGGTGTGGGATCCGCTTATATTATTCGTGACAAAGATGGGGCTTAGCAGTGAAAAAAAGTTTCGGGAAACTTGGGTTTAAACGACCTTCATATGCGGGTACTTTGATAGGCTTGAGGCGCTACTTAAACCAATAATATTTTCTTCCGATTTGAACTGCTGGAATTATACATGCAACCAGTTGCAAGAGACTTGGTGGCAATATTCTGTCTGAAGTGAATTATGCGGTGTTCCGCTTTATTAAAAGTTGTGGAAACCGAAAGGCAGTTCCTGAATACTGCGTGTGGAGAGCACGTCTCACTGGAAAATGAGTTGTTTTCAAACTTTCAGTCTCGGCAGTAACATAAATCAAGACAAAAAAAAAAGTTTTTTCACGCACAGATATATCGAAATCACGGAACAGTAGCGGAAGAGGACACCGTCTAAACACGATGATGTATAATTTACTCCCTCAAGAGCGGAACGTGTTTCTGTTACCAAACATCACGGCAGCACGACGCGCACATCTCTGCATGCACTCCATCCACTCTGCACCTAGCACCAACTGCAGATAAGCCGCATTTCCCTTGCACCTAACGAACTCTGTTGCGCAGGTCCATATTTATTTTTTTCTGATTTACTTTAAGACGCTACTAATCCCACGGTTAAACAACATCTAACTGGAATGGATTTGGAAGGAAGAGGTAGTAACCTAATAAAGGTAGCGTTGTCCCTGTGCTTAACAAACTGAGAACTACGCCATGAATGCGTATGGAGCAGTTGACGTATAGATCGACATTTCTTGACCTCGTCACTAGTTGGAGGTGGTCATGTTCACGTCCCGGCCGCTTTACCCCCGGCACCCACTGGATAACAGGCTAGGTGGGCCCCAGAGCCGGTCTGGACGATGTCGAGAGAATTCTTGACCCTACCGGGACTCGAACTCCGATTTCTCGGTCGTCCAGCCCGTAGCTAGTGGCTATACCGACTACGCTAGCCTGACAGAGGTACTATTATAGCATTTGCCTGTAGGGACTGATGAAAATCATTAAAGACATCAGGACAGCCACCGTTCCGGGGGAGAGATTCGAAAGGGACGCCTCTCAAAAGTGTAAGTCCAGAGCGCTACCGCTATAGGTCCTTATTCAGAAGCTGACAGTCGTTGGGCGGTTCAGCTAATACCAGGGTTTAGTATTGGTTGTTATGAACTTTCGGATTAATTTACAAAATAATTCATGCAATATCGAACCAAGCTGATTACATCTCCCTTACGTTGCAAGCGAATACGCGTTGTTTCGGACTCTACATGAGGAACATGCGTGCATCGTGAAGTTTTTGAACTCTGTCCAGCGTCCGGAATTCCGCAATTCCGAGCGTTACACCATATTCAGAATCATTTAAAATCAACGATCGAGTTGCCTGTTACTTTTACTATCCAGTCCTCAACATCGACTCTTAACAACCCGAACAAATGGTATACTTTCCTTAAAACCCTTATACACAGCTAGAGTGAAGCGAATCACAGCACCAAAGAACTGTCCCCTGGGACATAACGTCGTGTAGCCCGTTGAAAGACAACCGACGTTTCGGAGGAACATATCGCCTCCATCATCATGGTCGAAGAATAAGCCAAGTAAGAAACCAGCATGAAGCACGTGGCAAGCAGAACAACGCAGTATATCAACAAGCAGTTCTCGGCAGAACTCACAACGTTTACTCTCCCACTGCACATATATTGTGTTATTAATGCCTCATTTAGATTAGGTACCTTTACCGGTCAAGCTCATCTCACGGGCTAGTGTGCTGGACTCGTCATGCGATCGAATCCTAGTCGAGTCAACTATTGATATATTGACTATAAATGATCATACATATATAGTGACAGATTGGGCAGTTTCTAGGAAACGAATAGGTAAACACGTTCCCTAAGCGTTCAAGAATAGGTGTTCATTGCTATGCAACGATTCTAGTACTATTATTCACTGCAAGCAACGTAACTTTAACCGTTGAACGTCGGTATGCACGACAACGAATCGTTCAAAGCACAGCAACGGAGGGACGCGATAAGATTAACTGCTGGGAACGGTGTTGCATATTCTGTCGGCTGAAAGGTTATGTAAAGAGAAGTCAGAAGAAAACGTCATGCTCGTGTGGAGGTGGGGTCTAATACCTCCACCGTGACCCTGCGAGTCGTAGAAGGCGACGAAAAAGAAAGCCTCAAATCTGAGACAGTAAAATATGGTCGCGAGTCCAAAGGGACTCGGACCCGAGAAAGACTGCGCTGGAAAGAACCAGCAGCATACACGAGTACAAAAGGCAGACCCGTCCTCTCGTCAGCGCCCCACAAAGACAAGACTGGAACTATCAAACAGTAATAACTATCTGGTCATGAGCCCAAGATAGGGCTCGACATCAAGACTTACTTACTTACTTACTGACTGACTGACTGGCAGTCAGTCGCAATGTGACTTTGAAGAAGAAGTCAGAAGTGAAGTCTTTAGTATTTGTGGTGTAGTTACAGTAACCTTTACAGTGCCATCATTGTCCGTAGTTACAGTATTCTTTTATTGCTAGTGGGGTGGGACTATGTCCCTTGTACTCCGGTCATTTCTGGCCTATTGTACCAGCCCCAGATGGTAGGTGAAGGTGATTGTGGAGCAATTGGTTGAATGAAGATTGGAAGGGGAAACCGAAGTACTCGGAGAAAACCTGCCCCAGGGCCACTTTTCCACCACAAATCCCACTTGACCAGACCCGGGATCGAACCCGGACCGCCGCGGTGGAAAGTCAGCGACTACCCGCTTGAACTATGGCGCGGCCCTTTTAGTTACAGTAAGAATGTGTTATAATTAATTGTAATGCAACCTGACGAACGTCCAATAAATCGACTCACCGATCCAAACCCGCGTCTTTAGTCACTGATACACATGACAATATAATGTAACTTACTGTCCTCTCTGTCTCTGTCTCTGCAACGAATGCGTAGTAATGGCAATACAAACGCCACTCAACGGCTTGTCTATGGTCACAGATACGCGCTACTACACGTGCACATTATTTGCTTACTTACATACTCATGGAGCTGAGCCTTTCTTGATGAATCGCCAATTCTGCAGCTACCCAAGAATTTTCCCGCATTGCATGGAACCCGAAGGTTTATTACCGTGTTCACAAGAGCCCTCCACTGGTCCCTGTCCTGAGCCAGACCAATCCAATCCAATCCACACCATCCCACCCTATCTCTCTAAGACACATTTTAATGTTGTCCACCCACCTACGCCTTGGTCTTCCCAGTGGCCTCTTTCCTTCTGACTTTCCCACCAATATTCTATATGCATTCCTCTTCTCCCTCCATTCCTGCTACATGTCCTGCCCACCTCATCATCCTTCACTTGATCATTCTAATTATACTTGGAGAAGAGCATAAGCTATGAAGCTCCTCATTATGCAGTTTTCTCCAACTTTTCACTTCACCTCTCTTCGGTCCAAACATTCACAGTCATTATTATTACTATTGCTACCAACATCATTATTAGAGCCGTGATAGCGCAGTCGGTATAGTAGCGACTGGCTACGGGATGGACAACAGAGGGGTCGGAGCTCGAGTAACTGTAGGGTCAAGAATTTTCTCTTTCCCAGACCGTCCAGACGGATTCTGGGGCACACACAGCCTCATATCCAATGGGTACTGGGGGCTATTTCAACGGAGGTAAGGCGGCCGGGGAGTGAAGCTGATCACTCACCTCCAGCTACTGCCGAGGTCAAAGAAACATGGATCTACACATCCACTCCCCCATACGTCTTCATGGGGCAGTGCTTAATTAGTTAAGCATAGGAAGGTTATTACTTAAATGTCTGGACTAAATCGCAAAGTTTCGCACCGTCATGTTTGTAACTGGTGACTAATAAACTGATTTCATACAGGATCTGTAGGTATTTTATCATTCGCCTACATGCCAAATTCAAAATTCCTAGCCCCACTTGATCACTAGTTCTCGAAATCAAACTTAAAGTTAAATATACATTTCATGTAGCCGTCAACTTGTTTTACAATCTACAAAAAATTACTTTCACAAGATTTTCATATTTTTCGAAGATCTACTGCCCTATCATTTCAGGACCCTACACTAATGTTGTTCACAACTCAGAAGTTCGTGCATCAGCCATGCTATTACTGCCGACTGCATGAAATCAGAAAGGGGGGGAGGGGAAAGACGATCACACAAAATTCAGTGAAACTTGGTCAACTGTTTCGAAAGTTTGAAATCGGGTCATACAGGCACACACACACAGAATGATCTCATAAGCCGACTTTCTTTCCATAAGAAAGGAAAGTGGTCTGAAAATAAGTTTCTGCTGGGCAAAAATCATCAATGTGGACACAGGAAACAAATATTTTAGACCCAGACTTTGCGTTATTTATATTTCCGTGATTAGCTTCGAGCTAATAACATTAACACAGAGGACTTCATGAAACGTGCTATGCACTATACTTGGAAAGAAACCTAAGAATGGGGGGGGGGGAAGGTTATCCCTGTAACAGGCCGTGGGGGCCCATAGGGCTGTGAGACATCGAGGCTCCCACATTTTCTAGACAATCGGCTCAAAGGTGGCGGTGCGGTTGTCAGCCTTACGCACCACCCGCCCTTTAACCCCAGGGAGATTCGTGGCTGAGTCGACGACCCCAGGGCTATATTGTGGCTGGAAATATTAGGCCAATTAAAAAATGCCATGGCCTCGAGAATCGAGCCTGCGACCTTCCGGCTTGTAGCATTGTGCCTCAGCCAACGTAACCTAAGGGAAGGCAAAATCTGGCCGAATATATTAAAGTAATGAAGGGAACAAAACCGTTAGCTGTAGAAGTGGAAACGAGCAATTAACAAATAACTATGATGCCTGAGACAATTGAATTGGCTATTTCAGAAAAGGGATCAGTCAGATTACAAAAGTTTTCTGCAGAATGAAAAAAGGTACAGTACGTTATGGTTCAAAGTACTGCAGCATTGATGCACTGACATCACACGTCACACTACTCCCTAAAAGTACTGTCACGTGTATTAGTAACCATTAGACAGGGTATGGATTGGTGAAGGACTTTATTGACCACTTATACACACCACTCCGAACTACAAGTAATTACAGCGCCATCGCTAATCTCCGCAATTCAACGTTCACTACAGCACGCGCTAAGCCTTTTTTATCCTGCTGCGTCACCTGCCGTCCCCTGGCAGCGGCTTCTAAAAGTGGAGATTCTTTAGCTTCCCACGCTCACGTCGTTTCTTCACAGACTCTCGTTCAGAAACACCTGCCAGCTATTCCCCCTGGATTTGGAGTCGGAGTCAGAATCAGGGTCAGAGTTACTTTACGACTGGCGGTTTATCACCAATCGGTTGGTCTTGGCGCCAACCCCCTTGAGACCCACAACCAGTATTTTTTTTTCAACTGAACACCTGCGGCTATAGTACTTACGCAACTCGACTGACTCTTCTTACTACATCTGGCACGAACCACATAGAAAACAGTTTCCATTGTTATAGCCCAATCACATTACGATTCTTGCTTGTGTATTGGTTACAGCGGGAACGTGCTTACCGAACCGCTGCCTAGTAATGGACGTCTGTTGATTCGTCTATTTCATACTAACGGTTGTACACGTTACAGTATCATCAGAAAATAAAATTCACGATCTAGTTTTTTCCCCATTTTGTGACGTATCCCCTTTCAGTAACTTATGGCATAATTATAATATGAAAAACCAAACACATTAGCAATGAAGTAACTGCTTTGACTGTTAAGTGCACGGACGCATAGAGAGAAACATGCGCGCACAAGCATAAGCTGTCCCAGAATAAGGGTACCACAGTGAACTTTCAGTGTTCAATACTGCATATCTTGTTTGGGCCCTAACGGCAGAGATTCGCAACATCAACAACAACAGCCTGGCGACACCTCTGCACAACCGCGTAGTTTTCTGCCTTTAACGCGCCATAAACAAAAGATGAAAGTTCTAGAAGAATTGTTAACATTATTGTGGGCCACTCTATATACTGTCACTTACCTTCAATGAATACAACGTGACGCAGTTTGAAGTGTGAATGTTACACTAGGCTTCCACTTTCTTCCATCACAGGAGCAATTAAACTGACAGGAACCGCTCATCCGAAACTGTAGCTCTAATGGAGTCTGAATCTTTGTTTTCTTCGCATTTGAGTGTCGAGTGAATGAGTTTCTGATGATGAAATTTGGAAGTGGAAGCGAAGTGCCGACATTAAATATATGAACCGGATTCTGAAGAATCTGCTACCTACATTTAAATTCTAAGCAGTTTTACTCGCATGTACACGTATAGTAAAGGATAAGGTAAAGTTGCCCGTGTGCTTAACTAATTAAGCACTAGTCATGAAGGCGTATGGAGAGTGAACATACCCACATTTTGTAAGATTTGAGGCTTTCACGGCGGTGACTATGAAGAAAGCAGTCTTCTGGGATTTGGCGCCGTGTATAAGTGGTGTTAACCGACGTTNTAAATCCCAGAAGACTGCTTTCTTCATACCCACATTTTCTTAACCTCGGCACTAGTTAGAAATGAGTGGTCACCTTCACGCCCCAGCCGCTTTACCCCGGTACCCATTGGATAAGAGGTTGGATGGACGACGTTGAGAAAATTCCTGACCCTGCAGGGACTGGAACTCCGGCCCCTCGATCGTACAGCCCGTAGCCAGTAGCTATACCGATTTTGCTGTCCCGGATCGCGCGTATGGTTAGGCGGTACAATTTCAGGAGGGACATGAGTTCTGTCACCACAGGCAAAATGCTGAATATGAAGAATGGTAAAAAAATGTAGCAGAGGACATTGGTTCGTGTGGCAACACTTCGAATTTGTACTGGACCGAAACACCGGATGCCCTA
Organism: Cryptotermes secundus; assembly: GCF_002891405.2. Taxonomy (NCBI): domain Eukaryota; kingdom Metazoa; phylum Arthropoda; class Insecta; order Blattodea; family Kalotermitidae; genus Cryptotermes; species Cryptotermes secundus. Next base: position 1,969,215 of record NW_019737394.1, read on the forward strand.
TGTTCATTCAGACAAATTCCAGGGATAGTACAAAAACCGGCCAAAACAATCTGACCTGTTGCAGACTGCAGACGGGCTAATGAAACAGAAAAGCAAGCTGCAGAAACAAATTTGACTGGAATATCACACAGCTTTAAACAAATGGACGACGCCCCTTACGAGGTGGAATAGGATTGTACGAAAGATTTTAATGAATTTTAAGTAATTATTTATGTTATTTTAAGTGAAGTACAACGCGCAATTTTAGGGCGCATCAAAGCAGTGTAACAGTTTGGACGCATTAAAACACCTGAGGATGGCCGTCTGTGGCCGAAACATGTTGTGTTAGTGTTAAATGGCGAATATTTTAATGATTGTTGCAATATTGATGGACTTAACACATAGACGTTTAATTAAGCTTGAGGATCGTAGTCAGGATAATTATCTGAAAATTAAAGATTATGTTAACCTCTAGTAAGTAATATGTTCGTCAAAAGTACCTGAGATATACGTTGATAATAAAAATTGTTGTTCAAATATATTCGAAACATACAAAGATTAATAAATACGGGAAATTCGCAAATTATAATTATAATAATAATAATCTGATTAATAAATCAAAATCTAAACAAAAATTAAATATGATTATACGCGGTTACAGAACCTCAAATTATGTCATCACTGTTTCCTTCCAGGGTCACGCGGCAACGTAGTTGGTTGAGGCACTATACTGCAAGCCAGAATATCGCGGATTGAAATCCCGATGACATCACTAAATTTTTAATTGACTTAATTATTCTAGCCGCATTATGTCCCTGGGGTCGACTCAGCCTCTAACAGAAATGAGTACCAGGAATATTCCTGGGGGTAAAGGGCGGCCGTCATCTGTCAGTCGATTGTCTAGAACAGTGGTTCTCAACTTTTGTGAGACCGCGGCCAGGTATTTTTTTTATTTGCGAAACACTGGTCTAGAAAATGTGGGAGCCTGTACATCTCACAACCCTATGGGCTTCCAAGACCTGTTACAGGGAGAGCTTTACCTTACTCCTTCCACTACGTTCCCATCTCACTAGCACCCATCATTCGACGCTACACAATCTACGTCACTGACAGCTCTGTTAAATCAACTGCAAATATACAAGCCTGAAAGAACAACTGCAGAACTGCGAACATCGAGCACAGTAATTCAGTCACATTTCAACCCTGCAATTTTGTCAGTTTCTTTTTACGCCCTTTAATTTCTCCTGCAAAGCAGACTCTTCTAGTCAAGGTGAGGGTTCGTAAAACAAAAAGCGTCTTGTAAGGCATGGATGGGTAACAGTGGCTGGCGAATCCAGCTTGAGTCAGAAATGGTCAGTGGAAATTACCGGAGCCTACGCGCTCATTTTCCTCCATTTTCGGAACGGAATTTAGTACGTTTTAGGTCTAAAATCGTTACACTTCTAAGCGAAAATTTGCGAATTTCCCGTATTGATTAAGCTTCGTCGAGAATATTTCGAATATATTTCAAAAACAGTTTTATCATCAACGTATATCTCAGCTACTTTTGACGAACATATTACTTACTAGAGGTTAACATAATCTTTAATTTTCAGACAATTATCCTGACTACGATTCTCAAGCTTAATACATAGGCCTGAAGTCAGTAGGCCTACATATGCGTGCAATTTTCGTTTTAAATTAGTTTCTATCAAATGTCGAATGTAAATAAGAAGTATCGGAAATGCTGTGAGATGTCCATGAAAAAAAAAAAAGGTGGTAATGCACGAAGAATTCCATCTCCTGAAATTTCTGGGATATAATTCCATGTAGCCCGGTGAGACCATTGATGAAGAAAGCAGTCTTCTGGGATTTGGCACCGTGTATATGTGGTGTTAACCGACGTTTCGGAGGAACGTATCGCCTCCATCTTCAGGGTAGAAGAAAAAATATAAGAAATCTGCAAGCGAAGAGACCGTGAGAACCGGTAAAAGCAGATTTCTTATATTTTTTCTTCTACCCTGAAGATGGAGGCGATACGTTCCTCCGAAACGTCGGTTAACACCACATATACACGGTGCCAAATCCCAGAAGACTGCTTTCTTCATAGTCACCGCCGTCAAAGCCTCAAATCTTACATGAGACAATTGATGTTTCGGAGGAACACACTCATTCCATCTCCAGGATCTTCGAGCTTGTTCCGATTGCCGCCTTCTTCTTTCGTTTCCTTGGATTAATCCTCGATCCTGAAGATGGAGGCGATATGTTCCTCCGAAACAGCGGTTGACTTTTACTAGACTATATGAGTTACATTCCAGAAGATGAAATTCTCCATATTCATTGCTGTGAGAACTTCAACTCCATTAAAGGAACGAGCATGTCGTTATTCGTAGGAGAGGCGCATCAGTAATTGCATCATTTATTCTACCGCATAGCAGAATGAGATGCTAAGTTTGCTTTGGCTGGAATGTGAACAAAATTAAATCGTATTAGAAAAAAAACGGCATTACATAAACTCTAAATTATGATATGCAAGCACAGTGTAATAATTCTGATGCGTTTTCATCATTATTTGCGTTCCTATGTAAAGTGCTACTTCTATTATACCAATCTTTACGAAACTTGAGATGGGGAGACAAATTAGTACGGCAACATCTAATATAAAGTTTGATGAAACGTAAAGCTGACAACCTCAACGACATCTGTGAGCCGATTATCTATAAAGTGTGGAATTTTTGACGTCTCACAGCCCTATGGGCCTCCATGGCCAGTTACAAGGATTTCTCGACGTCTCACAGCCGTATGGGCCTCCATGGCCAGTTACAAGGATTTCTCGACGTCTCACAGCCCTATGGGCCTCCATGGCCAGTTACAAGGGTAGCTTTGTCTTTACATTGGTTATCGAATTATCCGATGACGCAGCATAAAAATAACTTTTGTACAATTATCTCGAAACCGCAAGGAAAATGTGTTAGGCAAATGCATTAATTTTTCCCTAAAGCCTTTTTCGCTGGGATAATATAATCAGTGGTTTACTCGCGAGTCATCTCAACATGCGCGCAAGTAGAAGCAGGTGCGTTATTGTAACTGTGTGGTATTCATACGCAATCAGCAGTTCAGGTTCGGCCACACAGAGCGCTACGTACGCGACGCACGCTACACGAACAGAAAAATATCTCCCTTTATTGCCAATGTGACTGGCCATACAGACTTCCGTACGCTACGTACGCTATGTTCCCTATGTTACCTGCGTCGCAGAGTGTATACAGCGTACGTACCGAACATAGGGTAGCGCTCTGTGTGGCCGAACCTTTACAGAACTGCAAGAAAGCATGTGAAATATTCTTTCAAAGCTGTGTACGGCGTGAATATGAGAGCACGACCGGGGAACCAAGAGAACGTCAATGTGAAGCTCCCACTTCACTTCACTTCACTTCACACAGGAAATTTTGACACAGCACTGCGAGTGAGTCGGGATTACCACCCTTACGCAGGTAAGGTAACGGAGAAGTTATCCTTGTGCTTAATTAAGCACTATGCCATGAAGGCGTATGGGGGAGTGGAGACATAGCTCCACCATTCTTGATCCCGGCACTAGATGGAGATGAGTGGTCAGCTTCGCCCCCGGGGAAAGAACCCCTGGTACCCACTGGACAGGAGGCTGGGTTGGCCCTCACGGCCATGGGGAAAAATCTCGCCCCTGCCGGAATTCGAAACCCGGCAGTTAGGCAGAAGAATTATAATACACACTTTATGAAGTACTCAATTTCTTTATGCCAGAATACTGTTCTATACAATCTTCCTGTTGTTGGTCGTTAATTTAACCCCGACACATATCGAATCCGTTTAACGCTTCGAGCAAACGACTATCCTTGAAATATAGGGATACAACATGTGTAAGTAAAAAGCGTCCGCTGCTGTTGTCTGATTTTAACCAAAACTGAAAAGTGCTGACAGATTTTAATCAAGTGCTTCAATATCAAATTTCATGAAAATGGGTTATGCAGTTCTGGAAGTGTTACGTCAGGGCAGATGGACATACACTGTGAAGTTAATTCGTGCATTTTCATATAATACTGTGGCATATAGTACATACGCTGCTTGGCAACGTCCGTGAAACAAACAACCAGACAACGGACGTTACTAGGTAATGACCCGTAAACAGCAACATATGAACGGTGTTTTCTGTGCGGTCCGTGCCGATATATGCAGGACAATAAGGAGTAAGTTTGTGAGTTAGAGAACTGCCGAGGTTCAGTCGTTGTGAGCTGTTGGTGTGAGAAGCTGATGGTTGAGGCCGGGAATAGTTCGGGAACCCATATGAAGGGAAACGTACATCGTTCGAAGCCGCTACCGAGCAACGGCTAGTGAAGACGTGAGTGTGGCCACAATGTGTGTGTGTGTGTGTGTGTGTGACACGGAGAATTGTAACGTGTAGTCACGCGCTGTATCAAAGACTTCAATAAATCCGCTCATGAACCCAAAATCCGTCTACAGTGACACCCATACACGTGATAGTATGATCAAAAAAGAAGAACAAGAACATCATTACTCGGCTTCCATCGAACTAAAAGCTAAGGCCACGATTATAGTCTCTGTTTAAAAAGACCCGTAGTGCCTCAAAGTGAACGAAGATACTTGTGATTTCTTTTACTGAATATCTGGATGTCAGTCAAGAAATGTAACTGAAGCAGCTGCCAACTTATCGCAAAATCTCTTCTGTTGCCTTGAGGAAATGAAACTTTACAAATGGAAAAAGCGCTTGATCGAAACTATGCTATACTGTGAACACAATTATCATTTTCAATACAATTTCAATCAAAAATATTTATACATATCCTTTCCTTGAGTTCACTTTCATTTTAAATTCAAGTTCAATACTACTCGGTTACTATAAAAGAAACAGACCCTTTCAACGTTTTATAGAAACCAAAGTTCTACTGATATAGCCAAAACACTTGCTGTTCTTTTTAGTATGTCTTTAAGTTTAAAACGTTCTATGTGTCAGCCTTTTGTCACACGACAGATATCAATACGATAATCCAGTTCGTTCGAAACACACCGTTCAAGAGACCAGAGCATGGCGCTGACACGCTGGCCACCAAGAAGTCCGGATCTAACGCCTTGCGATTTCTTCTTGTGGGGATATATCGAAGACAGAGTTTTGTTCCTCCACTTCCTGTAAGTGTACGCGATCTAAAGCAACGCATCACAACAGCTGTTGCGAGTGTTGACGAGGGCCTGCTCCAGTGTGTTTGGAATTAATTGGATTATCGTATTGATATCTGTCGTGTGACAAAAGTCTCACACATAGAACATTTGTAACTTAGTCATATAAACTTAAAGATATACACCAAAAAAATGTAAGCATTTTCGCTATGTCGATAATAATTTGGTTTCTACAAAACGTTGAAAGTGTGTTCCTTTTATAGTAACAGAGGATATTCCTGCGCAATATTTATTTCAAATGGAAGGTCGCGGCTTCAAATCCCGATGAGTTCACTGGATTTTTTTCAGTTGACCTAATCCTTCCAGCCGCACTAGGCCCCGGGGTTTAGTCAGCTCCTAACAGAAATGAGTACCAGGAATTAATTAAATCATTTTCCTGGGGAGTAAAGCTCGGGCCGGCGCGTAAGGCTGACAACCTTACGGCCATCTTTGAGCCGATTGTCTAGATAATGTGGGACCCTTAACGTCTCACAACCCTATGGGCCTTCACGGCTTGGTACAGGGATAGCTTTACTTTACTTTACTATGAAATTTCGTTAAAAACATTGTTTATAATTTGAAAGCTAAATATAAAAGACTGGAATTCTACAATCCTGGGCATAAGATGTTAATGGAAAGGGAATATATTCTGTTTTATACTAGCAAAGGCCTATACGTTTTCCTATATATTATGGCTATCGCGTGAACTATCGGTGCTGTGTTCGTCAAGCTCAGTTCGCTAGCATGTCAACTGCAATTACAGGCCAAGATATGAAAGTCACGCCATCATCAGGCTCGGAGACATGAAAAAACAAACATTCAAACACTGTTTCGAATGGGAGGTTCGTGTCAGTTTAATTGCACGTTTTATTGAGAAACTGAATACCCTGTGTAACACTAATACTTCATTCACGTCACGGTGCCTTGTCTCTTACAAGAAGAATTCGAAAATGAAACACATAAAGCGAGAGTACGAGCCTGCGCAACTGCACGAGCTTCATCGATCCAATCTGTGGAGACAGCTTGCTCGAGTTATTGGACCCTCCGTGCTCGGCAATGTGCCTACACCCCGGATTGCTACCAGTTCGGAAGCACTGAACAAAATACGTGAATTAGACCATAATTTGTACGCTTCACCTAATGTAATATCAGGTCATCAAACAAGAGCGGTAGAAAAGGCCTGTGCATTAAGAACGCATAGGAGAACTGACGATGTAAACAATATTCTCTTCGGGAATCCTCATTCCGTGGACCTGGCAATAGAGGGGATAATACACGTACTAATATGGGCATGACAGAAACAGTGTATGAATATGTAAGCTGGGTTCATATCTCTGAATACAGGCCCCAAAGCGGGGCTTTTGTGAACGCCGTGAAAACCCTCTGAGTTAGACAGAAGTGGGGATTTTGTTGGATCTGATGTTCCCACGGTTGTGACTATAATAGTGTGGTCTTCTGGAATATGACGCCGTGTAGTTCTGACACAGCCCGATGTTTCGCAGGAACATACAGAATCCATGCTCAGGGTTTAAAATTAAGTCGCTCAAGAAAGCAGAAACAGTATCAAAGATTTGCTCAACAGGCCGAATAAATACCACACTTCTGAGAAAGACTCTGTACAACTGATATGGAAGCACTGAGAACTCAGACTGTGTTAAATGTACGCATACAGCATGGGAAAGGTGTCCTTCACACAGCCCACGCCAAGCACGGGGAAGTTCATGACCTCTGTTGCAGGAGATCTCTGATTGGCTTGCTGTTAGTTACAGATACCAGGTAAAGGTAAAGTGCCGAACACGGCGGTCGCGCGATCTAAGGCATGAGCTGTCTTCGCTAGCTCAAACGCTGGGCTCGTGGGTTCGAATCCCACTCAAGAGCATGTCTGTCTTCGTGTGCGTTTATTCTGTTTGTGTTGCCCTGCGTGTAGGTGGCAGCCTTGCGACGGGCTGATCACTCGACCAACGAGTCTCACCGACTGAGTAAAAACGATTACAAAACTGAGGAAGAGGCCAGAGCCAAACAAATGGATGTTGTCCAAAAACATAAAAATTAGATTATACAAAACTATAATTTTGCCTGTGGTTCTGAATGGGGGTGAAACTTGGTCACTGACATCAAGGGAGGAACATAGACCGAGGGTGTTTGAGAACAGGGTGTTGAGGAGAATATTTGGACCGAAAAGGGATGAAGTGACAGGAGGTTGGAGAAAACCGTATAATGAGGAGTTTCATAACTTTTACTCTTCTCTAAGTATAATTAGAATGATCAAGTCAACGAGGATGAGGTGGGCAGGGCATGTAGCAGGAATGTGGGAGAAAAGGAATGCATATAGGATATTGGTTGGAAAGTCAGAAGGAAAGAGACCACTGGAAAGACCAAGGCGTAGGTGGGTGGACAATAGTAAATAGATATTAGAGAGATAGGATGGGATGGATTCGACTGATCTGGCTCAGGATAGGGACCAGTGGAGGGTTCTTGTGAACACGGTAATGAACCTTGGGGTTCCACAGAATTCTGGGAAATTCTTGAGTAGCTGCAGATTTGGCTTCTCCTCAAGAAGAGCTCAGCTCCATATGTAAGTAAGTAGGTAAGTTAATCTAACTGCACGAGAACAAGAATGCAATCCGATGCAGTGAGTGTCAGGAAACTGCCCCGACGCAAATCCTATAACTACGGGTGGGGTGCGTGTACGCCTTTCCAATCCGAACTGTTAACATCCAGGACTCTCGAACAGGGTAGGGGTGCAACAAATAGTGAATAAGAAAAAATTGGGGTTGACTGCTGCGGAAAATTTGCTTTACTTTCTCATACAGGTCTACGTAGCATACAGAAGAAAGCCTTGTGATCGTGGGAAAATAAAGTCTCAATGTTTGAGGGATTTACACACTTTGTGCACAGCTGAACACGAAGGGCGGGTGTCTGGAATGCCGTCAGTCAGTCGTCAGTTCACCCTTCCGTCCATGTATGTATGCACGTGTGTATGTATGTGCAGTCTGCTAGTGCATGGACGGTTGAACGGGTTTTATTCGTATTCTGTGTCTAAGGACTTTATTCATGATCCGGTTGTGCCCGGCGAACGTGGGTATTCTAGCTCCAAATATAAGGGCACTTTACAAGGGGTCACCAAACACAAAATTATGATTTTCTCCAAAATAGCTTTAGGGACTTTAATTGTATTAACTTAACGAGAGCATTCACTCGAATAAACCTGCGTGTGTGGTGTCATCAGGATAATAATGGTATGTCCTCTGAGAGAGAGCGCACGCGATGGCGTAGTTCATTGAGCCATCACGTTAAAAGCCTGAAGGTCGCGGGTTCGATTCCCGATGATGTCATTACATATTTAAATTTACCTAATACTTTCTACCGCACTATGACCCTGGGGCTCGAGTCAGCCTCTAACAGAAATGAGTACCAGGAGTCTTCTGGGGGATAAAGGGCGGCCGGCGCGTGAGCCGTTTGTTTAGAAAATGTGGGAGCCTCGACGCCTCAAACCCTATGGACCTCCACGGCCTTTTACCTTTACGTCTGCTAGGAGGGGATACACGTATATGAGAAGAAAACTGTAATGTATTTGCACAGATTTTCCTTTTTAGTTTAGACGTTACGTTTAGGCCGACTACGCAGTTTGTATCACGGAGCTAAAGGGGCAGAAGCGTGAAAGTGGCCATTCAACTCCGTCTACTGCAGAGTTACAGGATTATGTTCATGACCCCTAAACACGGGCTGGCAATTATAAAAATAGGTTGTTAATTATATATTTGCTTCGTGAATGGCCTTGCCCATAATTTATGAATGTATCAGAGATAGCTACGAGAAACTGGGAACTTGGGGGCAGTAGTGACGCTGCAGGTATGTGGGCCGTTATTCTTGCACGCACGCCGTCAGTTCTACTGTCTTCATGTAGGGAGCAACTACCCTCAGATCTTGCTTTCATTCCCATGGTTTTCAACGCAGTTCAGTTCCGTCTCCACATATATCAAATAGGCTTAACCGACTAACTTCTGGTAAGTAACAGATACCTTTGACGTTGATTTGGTAACGGAACTGAAATGGACATAAAATAAGCAAGCAGAATTTGAGGTTCTCACAGCGGTCGTTATGAAGAGAACTATCTTCTGGGATATAACACCGTGTAGTCCGTTGAAAGTCAACCGATGTTTCGGAAGAACATGGCCTGTCACCTGCTTTCACGTTAGTATCTTGTTCAATATATCGGACCCAGAAGANGCAATGGTGGAAGCAGAAAGCAGCGAGTGCCGTCCGCTACGGTGAAATAAGTGTGTGGCCAAGTGACAAGGCATCTCCGGCTTCCTGCAGCATGTCAGACTCAGACGTCAAGCCGTAATGTGTAGGGAAACTGGAGGACTACAGTCGAGGGCATTTCTTCTGGCAGGTCAAGGTCATCACGCCTTCACCCCTCTCACGGAGACTACCGTCCAAAGTAAATCGAGGGGCAGCAAAGGGTAGCCCAACAGACCAGGAAGTGGGAGGTAACGAAATTGTCTTGACGGGCTAACAGAAATGTCCTCCACTATAAGATAAAGTTAAAGCTGTCCCTGTACCTAATGCATTAAGCACCACGGCACGAAGACGTATGGGGGATTGGAGGTATGGCTCCTGCATTGACCTCGGTACTAGATGGTCAGTGGTCAGCTTCACCCCCCAGTAAAAGGTAAAGTTCTCCATGTGCTTAACTAATTAAGCACTACGCCATGAAGGCGTATGGGGGAGTGGATGTATAGATCCACATTTTTTTTTACCTCGGCAGTAGATGGAGCTGAGTGGTCGGCTTCACGTCTCTGCCGCTTTACCTCCGGGGAAAGAGACCCTGGTACCCATTGGATAGGAGGTTGGGTGGACCCCAGAGTCGGTCTGGACGATGTGAAGAACAGAAAATTCTTGACCCTACCAGGACTCGAACTCCGACACCTCGGTCGTCAGCCCGTAGCCAGTCGCTATATCGACTCACTTTACTCCCTACTACCCTTTGGAAACGAGGCTGTGTGGGTCCAAGGGCCGGTCCGGATGCTACGGAAAAGAGAAAAAATCTTGTCCCTACAGAAATTGAGCCACGGGTGTGAAACCCGTAGCCCGTCGCTATACCGAGTCAACTATCCCGGCTCATTCCGTTTATAAGTGGTAAACAAACTGTCTTCCGGAGATAGGGACTAGCCGTACCGATTGGGTCCAAGTGAGGAGGCTCTTACCTCAGGACGGGGACAGAACCCAGTATCCGAAACCTTGTCTTTAAATAATAATAATAATAATAAAAAAACAAGATGATGGATGACGTCCAGACAATTGTGCCTTACTTTGAACGTGTATAACAATTCGGAAAACTAAAGGGAAACAATGCCGGTCACGGTAGCCGAGCGGTCTCAGGAATGCACTGTTTTCGCTCGTTCGGAAGCCGGGATCGTGGGTTCGAATCCCACTCAGTGCATGGATGTTTGTGTGCGTTTTTCTGTGTTTGTCCACAGGTAGAGGCCTTCCGACGAGCTGATCACTCGCCCAAGGAGTCCTACCGAATGTGTAAGATCGAGAAAAACCGAAGTGAACGGAGTTCATGGAGGTAGGCTTAGGCCCACTGGGGCTGTAGTGCCAAGGGGTAAAAAAAAAATGGAAACAAGTTGTACAGTATACAGAATTCACGTTCATAGTCCGTACAACCTGTGTTGTTCAGACAGTGATGGGCCGACCCACCATCGAGTGCCTCCAATGGAACTGAACTGAGGACAGGCCAGAGGGTTGAATCCATGAAGAATAAGACAACGAATGGACGAGTGCGTACGAAGTGACATGCAGTACGGCACACCAGCACGCCACCTACGTCTCGGAATATATCAGGAATAAGGCTGTATCCAACAAGGAAAACTGTAATACCCCAGTATTCCCAAAAACCGAAATGCAAACATTATGTCAAAAAACAGGGCGGCATGTTTTGATTGTTATGGTTCTTCATACAAAGTGTATAACAGGAGAACACTGCCTGTCTCCATCTGCAGGGTTCAACATATGAAACTGAACAGATTTCAATGACACGTGGTGTTTATGATATAGCTGCACAGAGAAGTCATTTTTGGCTCACATCGTCAAACATGAAGCTGAAATTCAATACTATCGATTTACTGAAAATCTGTTCATCGTATAGAACAATGTGCATTATATAACATCACGTCTCACAATGTCCGTAAATTATTGATACACTTTTGTTATACCAAGGTAAGTATTATAGCTATACAGTTGTAACTAGTGCCATTCGAACGGCAAATTCTGAAAGTTTTACAAGCCCTGCAGATGTTGAATGTAACCTTCATTCGTGACCCTGTTACCGCTCTTCCTTTTTACCCTTACGTTTGGCTCCACTCGTGACTGTCCTTTGCCGGACTTTACGTCACTTATAAGTGCCTTCACCTGTACCCCTTCCTTTCCCTGTGCTGCGGCTCACCTGCGCCGTGTTCCTGGACGCCTCCACTGAGTTACACTGCCTTCCTTCCCTGTCTCGTGGATGTCGAGAGGATACGTGGTAAGGGAGGAGAACTGTGGTTGCTAGTAGGCAAGGGTTCTTTGCCTGTACGATTAGTATGGTGTCTCGCAAGTAGGGTAAGTCGAGAGTAGCTGGGTTCTGCTCCGTAATGGTAGAGATGAGTTCCTGTCTAGGGTCATACAGGCCAGGCTCGGGCAGAGCATGAGGCTCCTTAGGCTACTGTCACATACACCACTACAAGCAACATTGCACTTCCAGTAATTATTTAATTAGCTTCAGCTCATTGAACACAACGGAAACTCTAATAGTTACACTTATTTGGAACTTTAACTTGTAATACTTTTAGCGAAGTGACGTAGTTGTGTTCTTATGTCTGACTTGGCCGAAAGTTGAATGAAGACTCCCTGATGTGGAATAATCTCTCTCCGAACCCTGAGGTCCTAGAACCACAGACTCCAAGAGAAATTCACTCCTCCAACATGTGCCATTGGTTTAGTTTGAAAACTAGGAGGATCCCTAAATTTGTGAAATAACAATCATGTTGCTTTGCTATGTGATTCTGGTAGTTGCTGACCTGACGCTAAGGTTGACAGCGACTTGTTGCATTAAGAGGGATGAGGCTCCGGCCCTCCCACTTCTAAGTTATAGCTGTTCCAAGCTGTCTGCTCTCAAATTCTCAAAGATTTTCCGACTCTGCTGAAACTGCCAGAATTCCAGGAAATGTACAGATGTTACTTCCTGTCCACATAGCAAAACTTGAACTATGTCACTTCTGCGTGTAAAAAGTTGGCTATATGCCGTATCTCTGTATGTATTTAACATGATCTTAACTTAATATAAACTTAATTAATACAAAAGAGTCCACCAAATTATGATGAACAGTTACAACCCGTCAAATGTCCAGTCTGTACTCCAGCTCATCCCATACTCTAACATGTCCATGTCAATTGTCTCGACAGCTGCGGTAATTTTCAACTTCAGCCCATCAATATCCAGTGGTAGAGGTTGCACAAACACTTATTCCTTTGCATAACCCCACAGAAAGCAGTCACATGGAGTGAGATCGGGAGACCGAGGAGGCCACTCTATCTCTCCCAATCCAACGGTTTGGTAGCGTGGCACTGTAAGGTTTCATGCGCACCCGTCTGCGCAGAACTTACCACACGGTAGTTTTCGGCATCTGTAACTCACGGCTTCCCTTCTGTACAGATTTCCTTGCATTTCGATTGAAAGTGGCCTCATCATTCAGACGAGGACGGTCACTGCTTTTCTTCTTACAGAGGCAACCCTGGTTTGCAAGCTGTCAGACTACCTCTGTATCGATGCTCGAGGAGGTGGATCCGTACGAAACCGTTTTCTGAAGGCCCGCCAAACACTCGTGCATGAATTAGTTTTCGCCTACTCAGTTAGTGCAAAAGCCCTTCTCTACGAGAGACGTCATTTCTGGAAACTGCGGAGCATGGCGCCAAACATATGCAACATGGAGATACGCCACCAATTTCGAAATTTCTGAGAATTCGACTTTCCGCTGATACCGGTTATAAGTGGGTATGCATCTCAGTTTCCTCGTATTTTATCGCCGAAAGTGTATCAATCGTTGCATATATTTCCGTTTCGGATATTTGTTCATGTGGTGAATGCATACCGAAATACAAGCTACAACAGTCTATATACCTATCTACCTACCTATTCATTTATGGCTCTACAGTCCTTTCGTTGGACCTTGGCCGCTTTTTCAGTTACATAGTACACGTGTGACGATATGGGTGCCGTCTCAGCACACGGTATATTAAGCCCCTATTTCATTGAGGATGAGGAAGGTAATGCTCTTACCATCACCCAAGAACGCTACAGGGACATGGTGATCGGACCATTTCTTCAGGATTTGAGAAGGTTCTGTCGTGCAAGGGGCCTTCACATGAATAGACAATGGTATCAACATGACGTGTTTTCATTTACAGTACTGTAGTTTTTGGTGCATTCAGTACCTTAATGGCTACGTGATTTGTAGTCTACAACAAAAAATAAAGAGCCATGAAAGTAAATGAACAGTTTAGAAAAATGCGAATAAAGTATCGTTATACTTTTTTTTAAGTTCGGTTCATGAAGCAGAGATGGGGAATTTCCCCTAATTTAATGCTTTGTGGCGCCACAGCAAACTCTATCAAGGGCAAACAGGGAATCCACATTTTGAAAGGAGGGCATCCTTCCTGTCCTGATGACTGAATGATGATTGGTAGCTCAACTTATGATTCGAACCTCCGCACGGGCGGCATACATCAAACAGATTTAATTCCTTCTTTCGCGTTTGTAAACGTAACACATACGTTTCAATTAATAGTTACATTGCTTTACTTAATCCATTCCCCTTATACCCTACGGTGTCGAGGTTGTATTTTTTTATTCTAATCATTTTACAGACGGTAGGACTCCTTGGACGAGTGATCAGCTCGTCGCAAGGCCTCTACCTGAACACAGAACAACACACACACACACACACACCAAATATCCATGTCTTGTTTGGGATTCGAACCCATGATCCCGGCTTCCGAGCGAGCAAAGACTGTACATGCCTTAGACCGCTCGGCTACCGTGACCGGCATTAATGGTTACACAGGCAAACAATTTGAATTTGTTTACATTCCATGGACTTTCAACTGGTTATACTGTGTGGACGTACTTGTCTGAGATTATTAATTCAGCTACGAATAATGGAAAGAGCGATAGCTCAGTTGGTATAGTGATTAGACTATGGTGGAACAACCAAGGAATAGAGGTTCGATGCTTTTCCTTTTCCCCACAAGGTCTACACCAACACTGGAGCCCACCCAGCCTACTACCCAATGAGGACCGGGATCTTTCAGAGGAAGTGGAGCAGCCGAGACATGAAGCTGGCCATTCATCTCCATCTATTTCTGAGGTTAAGAATGCGTGCATGTGTGTCTGTGCTTTGCTTCACGACGCCGTCAGCAACTCAGAATCTACAACATCCAGTGACAGGAAGACTGCTGAAATAAGAACTGAAACGAATGTGGAAGAAAGGAGTGGTGACCTAATCGAACTACTGTCAGATATCTAGACTAGATGGCTGACAAAAACGGCGAAAGTCCTCAGGTCAGTTGGTGTTCCGGTAAAGATTCAGACCGAGGGCCTCTCGAATACAAACCTAGGGCATTCTCAATATACCAACCTGCATAGGAGCTTAATTAAGCACAGAAAAAGTTTTATCGTATAACAGAGGATATTACTATCTTGTCAATTTACTGCTGGCTTAACGGTGGGCCTGATGATGGCCTGATGGCCTGAGTAGACTGGTTTTGACGGGATTCATGTTGCTGCCGTTTAGGTAAAAGTAAATTGTCCTTGTGATCAATTAAGCATTATGCCACGAAGATAAACGGAAAGAGGAGGTATAGCTCCACCATTCATGACCTCAGCACTAGATGGAGTTATACACTTCGGCCGTTTAATCTCCAGGGAGATCGCTCCTGGTACGCACTGGATAGGGGAGGGTGGGTGGGCACCAGGGCCGGTCTGGACGCTGTGGAGAAGAAAAATCGTTGCCCTTGACGAGAATCCAACCTTGGACGTCCAGCCCGTAGCTGTACCGACTGAGCTATCGAAGCTCCTGTCGTTTTGGTATGGCCTGTAATTAATTAAAGGGGTTTTTAATTGGGGGCGCCAATAAGAATTTCTGGATGGAAAAGCCTAGAAAGATCTAGGAACGGCTGACCTAACAGTTTGGGGTTGAGATGGCTTACCTCAGGTAGGCACGTGATTTTTCTCGGTTCGTTCTAACAGCCCGTTAACTTGGCCGAACAGGAGTGGAATGGAGTTGCTGGTCCATTCGCATATTCACAACACAGGCAGGGTAACTCTGAAGGACATTACTAACATGCTTATATTCAACAACATAAGTTCATTGTTGCAATTTAGACGGAAGCAAACAAACAATGTATGCCGTAGATCCGTTACTTTGCGGCGACCACAAGATAGGTAAATGCACCAGACAGTTTCTAGGCATCGGCTCGGTAAACACGTTCCCACAGTAACGAATCAACGCGTAACAATGAAGGTAGTGTTGGAAACGAGGTACTCAGTCCGTGTCGAGGAAGACAATTCGGGCGACCAAGTCAGTTCTGTATGGGAGTCTGTGAAAACTGGACCTGAGAGGGTTATGACTTACGATTAATAAACTCCATTGTTAGAAGCCGTTGCCAGGGAACGGCTGGTGAAGAGACAGCAGGCCGATAAAGGCTTAGAAGGCGCTGTGGTGAACTGTGATTTGCGGAGTTTAGCGGTGGCGCTGTAATTGATTGTAGTTCCGAGTCTGGTGTATAAGTGGTCAATAAACCCATTCAACCCTAGCCCCGTGTATTATTATTATTATTATTATTACCATCATCATTATTATGGCTCTACAGCCCCTTGTTCGTCCTTGGCCGCATTTCAGTTTCTTGATCCTATACACAGTCGGTACGACTCTTTGGACATGGGATCAGCTCGTCGTAAGACCTTTACCTACATACAGAAGATCACAAACAGAATCAACGCACACATTACAGACTTCCATGCCTTGAGTGAGATTCGAACCCACAATCCCAGCGTTCGAGCGAGCGAAGACAGTTCATGCCTTAGATCGCGCGGCCACTGTGATCGGTAAACCCCATTTACAGTCCCCCCAAATCGTCACAACAATTTTTGTTCTTCCCATATAAACGTACCGAAGATTACGTATTTAACTTGCTTAAGTTTCCAAATGTAGCCTTCCGAAAGTCTGTTTCAAAGTAACTGTTCTCTAATGGTTTATATGACTATGAATATTAATCATTTATAATTTGGTTTTAAGGTTCTCACAGCGGTGATTATGAAAGTGCCACCTTGTAGGCTATATCGTCGTGTAGTTCGTTGAAAGTCAACCGACGTTTAGAAGGAACATATCGCCTTCATCTTCAGGGTAGAAAAATACCGAGCAAGAAACTGGAGTAAAAGCAGAGCATTCCACCTGCTTTCACGAACAGATGTACACCACAGACAGAAGTGATTCAGAATAAATGGGTTTGCGCGAGATATGAACAAGGAGGTAATGTGAAGCCGCGGTGAACTGCATGGGAGGGTGGGAAGCGTCTCCCTGCTGAACAGGGAGTCGAAGAGTGAAACCATTACACTTACATGTCTATTCTGGTGGAGAGCCCAACAATATGAATAAGGAATCCTTCGAAGGCAAAGGAGCTGAAGTGGGTTACCTCCTGTAAGCTGCGTTAAAATGTTCTTAAGAAATCAATACGAATTTAAGGTAGCACCGATTTCAGGCTAACAATATGAGTCGGGTGTGATGTCAGTAGCCTACGCATAATGAACCGACAACTGGTGCAGAAACTAAAACAAACGCCAGCCGCAGATTTCTGTGCAAGGAAAAATCAATAAGTCCACTGGAAGTGAAAATTACTTGGCAGTCCAGAGCGTAAGCAGCCCGGAACTGGCAACCACATCGGCCTCATTTTCAGATGAGATCTTTATCAATCCGGATCTGCCTATAATGGCCACGTATTTAAAGCACAAATCTGCTCTTGCAAAGGTAACCAGGTTACTCTTACACAGCAGCCACATGCGTGTATTATTCTCGCGTGTTTCGTTAAAGACGGCCTACACACCAAAACACCACCACTAATTCATGGAGTTGAGGCCTTCTTAAGAAGCTGCCAAATGTGCAGCTACTCAAGAACTTCCCAATATTTTATGCAAGCCCAAGGTGTTCACAAAAACCTTCCACTTCTCCCTATCCTCAGCCACATCGTTCCAGTCCATACCATTCCATTCAATTTCTCTCTAAGATCAATTTTAATATTATCCTACCACCTACGTCTTGGTCTTCCTAGTTGTGTCTTTCCTTCTGGTTTTCCAACCAATATCCTATATGTATTCCTTTTCTCCCCCATTCGTGCTATATGCCCTTCCCACCACATCCTCCTTGACTTGATCATACTAATTATACTTGACCAAGAGTACAAGTTATGAAGCTCTTCATTATGCAGTTTTCTCCAACCTCTTATCACTTCATCTCTCTTCGGTCCAAAGATTCTCCTCAGCACCCTGTTCTCAAATACCCTAAGTCTATGTTCCTCCTTTTATGTCAGAGACCAAGTTTCACACCCGTACAGAACCATAGGCAACATTACAGTTATGTATATTTGTATTTTTACGTTTTCAGACAGCAGACGAGAAGACAGATGTCCTGAACTGAACGGCAGCAAGCATTACCCGAATTCCATGTGCTCTTAATTACCTCATGAATCAGATTTTGAATTCTTACTGCCGTTCCCAAACATCTGAACTCTTCCAGATTTCCAAAGAATCTATTAGTTATCCACACATATAACAATGTACCGCATTTCCTCACGGCGTTACGAGGCAACGATTCTGTAACACGTTTCAATGTGCAACAATGAAAGCTGTCTCAGTGGATGAATGTTATTACTCATTGCTAGGCAACAGTCAGCGCACCAATGAATTCGCTGGCTAGAAATCACGTGACTTGTTTTCTGTGTGGTCCGTGCCAAAGGTGTATAAGGGACAGTGAAGGTCATGGTCGCATGTGAACCACGTGTGGAGGCGGGGTCGAATACCTCCACCGTGACCCTGTGAGTCGTAGGAGGCAACGAAAAGGGAAGTTCCAATTCTGAGACAGTAAAATATGGTCGCGAGTCCCAAGGGACTCGGACCCGAGTAAGACTGCGCTGGCAAGGGCCAACAGCATATACAAAAGACAGACCCGTCCTTTCGTCAGAGAAGGCGCCCCACAGAAACAAGACTGTAGCTGTCAAACGGTAATAATTAATATATGGTCATGAGCCCCAAATGGGGCTCGACACCAAGACTTACTGACTGACTGACTGACCGTCAGTCGCAATGTGACTTTGACTTTGACTTGGTCGCATGTCCATTGGGACTCGGACGCGAGAAAGACTACGCTGGCAAGGATGAGCAGCATATACAAAAGACAGACCCGTCCTCTCATCAGAGAGGGCGCCCCACAAAAACAAGACCGTACCTGTCAAACAGTAACAAATATCTGGTCATGAGCCCCAGGTGGGGCTCGACACCAAGACTTACTGACTGACTGACTGACCGTCAGTCGCAATGTGACTTTGACTTTGACTTTGTTTGCACTCATTCATAGCTGAGAAGCCGTGAGTTAACCCTTCACTGCGCAGCTTCGCATACATGCAAGGCAAAGTTTGAACTGAATTTCCTGCGTTCTCCTTGAGAATTTTAATATTGCCGACTACTTTGCACATTAGCAAAGCCGCTCGTTTAAAGTGGTAAGCAGAATTTCCCACCAGTCGGCGTTACTATCGACAACAGTTGGTTTGTGTGTTGCTGTGAGAAGGATTCTCAGTTTGGCGCGTAGTGCCGTCTTGTGAAGGTTATTTCTTGTGGTTAGAATCAGCATTTTGGAATATAAAAATTATATTCGTCACCTAGAATCTTTAGTGAGTGCAGTATCGTATAACATATACTTCTACAGAGTAAAACGTAAGTAATACACATTTTCTTTTGTTTTGCACATGTGCAATAGTGCGCAGTATGGCTGCTTGACCATTTGCATTGTCTAGTAATACTGAGTACGTGTTTCTCCATTCTTTCAGTTTCTTGTGCTGGTAATGATAACAATTTCCCGTGATGGATTCATTTGAATACTGGGACAAAGGACAACGTAAAGTAATGACATCTAATGAATTAATGGCGCTGGGATGTCCATCTGACAGTGAAGATGGGTTGAACTTTGACGATTGAGGTGCAGACCCTACAGTAAATTGCAAGGGCCTGAAATCGTCAGATAGTGAATGTGAGCCTGAAACTGCTGCACAAACAGTGAATTCAAATACAAAAGACTCATCTGTGGCTGCAGTTCCCACTTCGGACAAAAGACGAATTGGTTCACAAAAAAATAATTTGTGGAAAAAAACTAGTGCTCCTTTTTCTGGCGACCTATTCCCATTCGAAGGAAATACAAAGTTGCCCCAATCAATTTTAGAGCTATCAACACCATATCAATTTTTCAGATATTTTTTTACTGACCAAATAACAAACAAAATTGTAGATGAAACTAATCTATACAGCATCCAACAAAACCCAAACAAACCAACTCACTGCACCAGCTATGATATTTATAAATTAATTGGCATATGTATTGTAAGTTCTTTGGCTCCACCTGCTTGTGTTTGTGACCTTTGGAATGACATTACTGGAATTGAATTAGTAAAATAGACTATGTATCAGAGAAACTTTGAGAAATTGCACAGAAGCTTGCATTTCAATGATAATTCTAAACAACCAGACGCTCAAAATCCTGCTCATGATAAACTGTATAAAATTAGACCTGTACTGGACTATATGAACCTGAAATGTTTGTCAGTGCCTATGACTGAACGCCTGTCCACTGACGAGCAGATGTGTGCCACTAAGGCAAGGCACCATATGAATATGTACATGAAGGATAAACCCCATAAATGGGGGTATAAACTTTTTGTGTTATGTGGGGAAATGGAATTTGCTCATAAAATCGAGATTTACAGTGGGCAAGAAAATGACCCGAAATTTCGAGTTGTTGGTAAACCTGATATTGGGGCCAGTGGGAACGTTGTGATTCGTCTGTCAAGAGAAATACCAAAAGACCAAAATTACAAGATCTATTTCGACAGATTTTATACATCTGTACCTTTACCTGTGTATCTATTCAAGCAAGGTATTCAGTGTGTGGGCACAATTCAGCAAAACAGAATTCCAAGTTGCAAATTTGAGGATGAAAAAGAGCTCAAGAAGGTACCACGTGGTTATTCTGAAGAATATATCACAAGTGTAGAGTCAGTGGGCATTTCCACTGTTGACAACAGCAATGTGTGTTTTCTTTCGACTTTTGTTGGAGAAATGCCTAAAATGGAAGTCAGGAGATTTGACAGAAAGAAGAAGGAGAACATATTAGTCCAGCAGTTGTTACAGTTTATAATTTCCATATGGGAAATGTTGATTTAGTTAGTTAGTTAGTTGGTTAGTTATTAGAGAGGGTGGGTTTCCCCATGCACTCAGACCTGTAGTGGTTCATTGTGCTTCCCTCTATGATTTCCACCAGCCTCTATATCCTACCGGTATTGGTGCTTACCATCAGTCCCGCCCAGCCAGCGAGACCGGCTCTACTGCTGAGAAGTATCTATAATGCTTCCCCCATCTACCGGAGGTATTAGTGACTGCTGTTGGGCGGCAAACGTCCCCAATTTTGCTCAGTGACCTCTTTTGGAGGTATGAGGTTCTTTTACGTGCCGTAAAGCTACGACACGGGACCCACGGCTTAAAGTCCCTCCCGGAGGACTTGTTCCCTGAATTTTTCCGCCCTTAAAAATTCGACGACCTCCGCCGAGTATTTGAACCCGCGTACTACGAGTTATGAGGTGGGAACGTTACCTCTAGACTACGGAGGCCCCTTAAATGTTGATTTACTAGACAGCAATATTGGAAGACATCACATAAAAATGAGATCAAAGCGATGGTATCTGCGCCTGTTTCTTTTTCATTTTATTGACACCATTGTTGTTAATTCCTGGATACTGTACCGAAGGCTGCTGATTGAAACAGGTTCAACAGACACGCCAATGAAGCAGAAGTAGTTCAGGACTGATTTGGCCCTAACTCTATGCCAGGCTGGCCCAGAACAGAAGAAACGTGGCAGACCAAGCAACTCAGACCAGACAGAGAGTAAGAGACTTAGACACAAAGGATCTTCGCTGCCTCCAAAGGATGTAAGATTAGATCCCTCCAATCACTGGCCTGTGTGAAATGAGAAGAGAACAAGATGCAAACATCCTAACTGCAAAGGATATACATTTGTAATGTGTGAGAAATGCCAAGTGAACTTGTGTCTGAATAAAGACAAAAACTGTTTCCGTCTGTTTCATAATATATAAACTCACTAGTATTCATTCAAAGAGCACTTCAGTAAATATTCCATTATTTTTAAATGATTTTTGTTAATTTTACTTCATAAAATATAAAGTTTCATTTGTTTCAATTTGTTGTTGTATTAATGAATGTAACGTGTCTGCGCAGTTTTGCATATATGCAAAGTGACAAAAAAAAAACTACGGGTTGTAATGCCGCTAAGGTTACGTACATGTAGATATAGTTTTGGGGTAAAATTGGAATAATAGTAGCTAGACTATAAGATTAAGAAGTAGCCGTGATGAGACGGCCCAGGAAGTTTAGGTCTACAAAGAATTGTAACAGGGAATGCCTGAGTCATTAGAATGCTAACCCGGCAGTGTAATAGCGCTGACATTGAGGAACGAGCTATATGAAGTGGGTCATAACCACTATGGCAGGAGGAAAACGCTGAGTCGGAGGAGGCGGTAGACCCGAAAGAGTCAACCCCTTCTCGATGGGCAACCAATGAGGGAGGCCAAAATCACGTCAGAATGGGCAGGCAACCTACCCGGAACTCAAAGAATCAGCAAAGAGAGGTTACATAAACCCTAGAAGACTTAATCAGAAAACCCTTTACCTTTAGACTTTTGATTGATATTAAGTAAATGAGAGTTCAGGGGAGGCTATCGCCGAGAGAGCGATGGCCGTGAGTGTGCGCTGGTTGGTGATGGCGAGCATCTGTTTCCTCATCTCAAGTAAGTGAAACCAACTTCATATAGCCATGAACTTTAAGTGTGATAGTGATAAATGTTAAGTGTAAACCACAGGGAAAGATAGGCTAACTAGATTGACTAGGTTCATTCGAGATACCGAGGCGTAGAATACCCGCCAGTAGGGTGACAGGAGGTAGAACCAATGATGACTGCAGGTTCATTATCCAGTGTAGTACAACCGACGAACGTCGGTAAGAGTGCATATAGATGTATATAGTGACATAGAGAAATAGAATAGAATAGACATGCGTGTGAGTTTACTTTAACCTAGCAATTCCTTAAGTGTTACCCTCTTCCTTGACGACTCCAGGACCTCCCAACGCTCCGGTGAATTACGAGTTAAGCCAGGACAGCGACGCAAGCTATGATAAGTTTACTAGATTTCTTGAAAATAACAAGATGGTGGCAGCATACTAAACAGGGTGACAGAGCGGGATATTTCCACGCCCTCTGTCACCTCGGCATAAGAGAGGTGTAGCGGCGGCTTAAGAGAGGTACAGTGGCGGAAGCGGTGGAGGTACCTCCACCCCCCCTTCACGCCATAACACGGGTGATATATTTTTTTCATTATTTTTCCTATATTCCTTCATCAATCCTGCATATAATAAACAATTTTTAGAGTTCAGTACAAAAATAGTGTTGTGGAGCCGCCAAGGAAAGGAGTCGTGAGGACTCAGCTGTAAAGTGTTAACAGACATTGAAGACTTTATGTGCTACAGTTACAGTAATCTTGAGGGTGTAAGAATTAATTTTAGTTACGACTACTGAAGATCCAATAAACCGATTCACCAATCCAAACCCAAGTCTTAGTCACCGATACACGTGAAAATATAATGTATACCTCAATGCTATCTACATTTTTATGTTACGTATAATTCTCTTATAGAGGTGTATGAACAGTTTATAGATAGATGATACAACTTCGACCTGAGCTTCATCTGCTGCCGAGGTTACACAGGACGGAGACAGATATCATTTAAATCTAACAACTTCCAGTATAAAGTGAGGACTATGAAGAGTGCCATCTTTCAGAACATGAGGCCCTGTAGCCTAGTCGCTCACCGACGTTTCGGGATAACATACCACCTCTACCCTTAAGTGCGAAGAGTAAACCACGCAAGAAACAGGTGACCGTCTGTTTCTTACTCTTAGCGTAATCTCAAACGTTCTTTTAATCTAAATTCCAAAAGTAGTTTTAAAACATGGAAAGAAGTCTGTTGCTACTTAGACAACAGGGGGAGACGTAAACTTTAGTTCACGTAGGGACTTATTTGAGAAAACGCCAGTTTCATGACACCCCTGCTCAGTGACAGCATCGTATGGACGTTTTGCATACACCCTAAATTCGCGGGGTCTTTACAGACCTGCAATTCCGTTCGTTTAAAGTAAACCGATGTTTCGGAGGACCATGTCGCCTCAATTTCCAGGGTAGAAGAAACGAGAATGAAGCAAGTAGCTGGCAGTAACGTTTCTTGTTCGGCTTAGTTTTAGTCCGTGATAACGGAGACGAAACGTTCCTCCGAAACATTGGCTGTTTTTCATTAGATTACACGGCGTTATATCACACAAGATACAACTCTTCATAACCACCGTCGTCAGAACCTCAAATCCCACTGCCCTAATTTACGTTACTTGAGATTTAAAATAATTCAATATTAACAAGATATTTTAGTCTGTGTGCAACAAAAATAATTTAATTATAATTCAATAATTATTCAACACAATCCTTCATGTTGCTACCTTGTGCAGCGTATTGTACCACATATAAACCCTCTGCATTCACATGCGCAAATTACTCCGCTACAGAAGACCTAAGTTTTAACTGTCGTTACATGCAGCTATGTGGGGAAATATGTTTTCCTGTCTTAGACGATTTCAGCACTACAGAAAGGAGAAAATCCACAACTGACCCTCGACGTGGGCGATACATTTGTAATCCCAAAAGCATACTGCCTAATGGCCAACACCTAAACACAACGGGAATGTACGAAGCATGAGACTTTCCCGTAATTCGCTAACTTTGAACATATTTTAAGTTACGTGACTGGAAACTTGTAAAGTCCATTAATATAATATATATGCTCATGACTTTCGGTACGGCATGCGTAATACTGGAACTAAGTTGAAAACTTTTCGAATTAATATTAATGTGCAAACATACAGTCATGTGACGGGGTCTGTCTTTTATTTGTGCTGCTGGCTCTTGACAGCGCAGTCTTTCTCGGGTCCGAGTCCCTTGGGACTCGCGACCATATTTTACTGTCTCAGATTTGAGACTTCCCATTTCGTCGCCTCCTACGACTCGCAGGGTCACGGTGGAGGTATTCGACCCCGCCTCCACACGGGGTTAGCTACCAGTTGAACTACTAGTCCTCGTTATATAGCCCCGGCACGGATAGCATAGAAAACATTGCTTCAATTATTGCGTTTTCTGTCGTTGCCGGGGAAACGTGTCCACAAAGCGGTTCCCTAGCAACGGTTGTTGTTTTCTCGCCTGTTTACAGAGCTATTACTTGGCAATGAGTCTACACATGCCGCAATATGATCAGGCTTATTAGGTGTGATTTCGGAAACACATCTACAAATGTCACATGAACAGTTTGTGGTTTAGTCTGCTACAACCCAGTTACTACAGTGAATACGCTACGGACTGGGCGACCAAGGCATCAGAGTAGTTCCAGAGGTCTCCAGAGCACCCACCCTTCTTTCAAATGGGTATCCGGGGCCGCTCCCCCGAATGTAAAGCAGGCTCTTCATTTAATGTCGAGATTAAGAATGCGTGGAGCTACACCTCCAGCCCCAAACGTCCTAATTTCGAGTGCTTAACACAGCAGATAGACAACGCCACCTTTACCTTTACTCTCTAATTAGAGCAAACTTACACAATCGCGGAACACTGGTTCTAACTCCGAACATTTCGCGGAAGAAAAGGAATCAAAATCTTAATTTAAAGGATAAATTAGGGAACTTGCAAAATTTCTTTTATAAACGTGCGACTATTAAAACTCCGGACCCTCACCCACGGTAAACGTTTTTAGTTAACTGGTTATTCCGAAAATCTACTGCACACTCAGAACCGATCAGTTGACAAACATTCATTTTAATCTTCGCATACATAAAAAGGGAACCCGGGAGAGCGCAGTCGGTATAGCGACTGGCTACGGGCATGACGACCAAGTGGTCGGAGTTCGAGTCCCGGCTGGAGCAAGAATTTTCTCTTTTCCACGTCGTCAAGGCCGGTTTTGGGGCCTAACCAGCCATCTCTATCTAACAGGTTCCGGGTCTTTCCCCGGGGGTAAAGCGGCCGGGGGGGGGGGGGAAGCTGATCACTCGCCTCTAACTAGTGCCGAGGTCAAGAAAACATGGCTCAATCCCCCATATATCTTCATGACGCAGTGTTTAATTAATTAGTTAAAGCAAGCATTCAAATGCTTGTAAGTAATAAATATAATGTATAATGTAAATAAAACAAAAAAAAATCTGTGGCAGTTTGACTGTCATGTCCGGTTGGCAGCCGTTTCCATGTAAACCCCTGATGCAACGAGATACGATGAGATGAAATGATAAAAGTCGGGCTTCAACTTTCTGATTTCTTTATGCATGCCGAACAAACCCATCGTCTAAATGCCTTTCCAGCTGTCCACTCACTAATTTACGTACCAGTCTTTATAGGTAAGTACTGAAAGTAAACACACTTCAATCAAATTGTGATTCGAATTGAAGCTCCTTACACGTTCTGAGACACCCAGAGAGAGATGTTAATAACTGTGCCTCAGAACTCCTTCATCGGCTGACCAATCCATTCGCTATTGACCTCATTAAAACTTCGTCTAGTTCCTTCTTGATTGTGTCCTTATTACTTTCCAACTTCCATTTCTTCACAGTCTATTTGCGTCTAAAGAATCAGACAGCATGGATCCATATTGGAAAGTCTATGAGCCCATTAGACACTTTCTGTGCTTCTGGTTTCTCAATCTTGCATGAACTTTATTCCAATAGTCTTCCGAGTGTTACAGTATAATAAATCATGTTATTCCCACAACGGCAAAGATACGTAAACACAATAATTTTCCAATCTCTTCTGTGTGGGCGTGCCACATGGGGAAAGCGGTAGAGTAGTTAGTTGAGACACTCTGCTTACAAGCCGGAAGGTCGCGGGTACGATTCCCGGTGAGGTCATTGGATTTTCTAATCCTTCCAGTCGCACTACAGACCTGAGGTTGACTCGGCCTCTAACAGAAATGAGTACCAGGAATCTTCCTGGGGGTAAAGGGCGGTCGGCGCGTAAGGCAGACCTCACCAACATCTGTGAGCCGATTGATTACAAAATGTGACAGCCTCGACGCCTCACAACCCTATGGGCATCCACGGCCTGTAACAGTGAGAGTTTTACCATTTTTACCTTCATGGGTGTGACACGGTCTCGGGGGTTTGAGCAAAATGTTTTGGAACAAGAAAGACGAACTTCGAAGTACAACGAACACATGCCTACGCAGGTTGCGTAGTATTGTTAGGGTAGTGAAATCGGAAGGGTTACAATAGGATGGGCATGTAACTCGAAACGGAAGAACTAGAAATGTACACAAAATTTTCCTGGGGAATCAAATTGATAACAGGCCGCTCGGGAAACTAAGAAGGAGACAGGGCTGTAATGTTAAAATGGATCCTGGGAAATGGCTCAGGAACGTATCCAAACGCGTGCTTTTGTACTTAGAGAAGCAGAACCGTGAGGTTTATACTATCAGAGTTAATCTTCGCGGTATGCATCCTGTTGTGTCATACAATAGCGTTAATAGGACCGTCTACACAACAATACTATCCACAAACAAAATCGATACTAACGTATTCTCCCGATCTGAGGGGACTTATAAGGTGGGTTCTGGATTACATGATTGATTTACTGACACCTTATACATTCACGCACTTCAGGACTATAGGGAGTACAGCACCATCGCTATTCTACACACTTTGCAGTTCACCGTTACACACGTACTAGGGTTCTCAGTCTTCACTAGCCGTATCCTGGCAACGGATTTATAAGTCTCATTGTAACTTCAAATCACACTTGAAGTCTACTTTGCACAGCCTAGCTCCTTTCTTGTCATTATTCTGCAACTACCAATTCCGACGACTCGACTCAATTCAATTCCTCTGCACGCAAGCTCATATCGTGGCAGGCTGGCGTCTCGAAACTCGACTCTTTACTACCGACTCGACTATTCGACTGCTGTCTCTCTACTCTACTCGGCCACAAGTCAAAGTCACATTGCGACGGTCGGTCGGTCAGTCAGTCAGTCAATCTTGGTATCGAGTTCAATCTGGGGCTCAAGACCAGATATTTATTACTGTTTGACAGTTTCGGTCTTGTTTCTGTGGGGCGACCTCTCTGACGACAGGACGGGTCTGTCTTTTGTCAGAGTCATTGTCTGCAGTAGTAAGTCATTTGTCATAATGTAAAGGATATTCACATTTTATATGTTAAACATGTTAATAAATGTATATAAAACATATACAGAGCTTCTTAGACCAGGCTCAGTACAGCAGATTATGCCCTATTCCTAGTAGCTTCCGCTACAACGGTAGTCTAGTCACTTGAACTGACGGATGCTTGAACGCCGCCAAGTTTAAGCCTCTTATAATTTCTATGTCGGGCTTCACCTTGTCCAATGTTGCGAACACTTTCGTTATCATGATTTTGTATAACTTCTGCTTGTTGCTCGCATAATTTTGTTATATAATCATATACGTACGAAATTTTGAAAGCCATATGCAAATCGCGAACCGGTGTGCGCCTTGGAAAATTGCCAATGGTGCGGAGAACCTTGTTTTGCAGGCGCTGCAATTTCACTAGACGGGTACCTGCCGCGAATTCCCAGGCGGGACTAGCATAAGTCATTACAGATCTAATGAGAGCTTTGTGGAGGGTCAGCTTAATCGCTCAATCTTGAATAGCGTATACACTCTAATAAATATTCTGAAGGCCTTGGCTACGATCATTTCTATGTCCAATCTCCATGTAACCCTTCTATCGAAGATTACACCGAGATATTTTACACTGTTTACAAATGGAATATATCTTCCGTTCATTGTTAAGACGAGACACAGGCGGACGACGATTGCAAGAGAAGTAGATCCCCTGAGTCTTATTTTCATTAATTTTGATATCCCAGCGCTCACATCAGGTCTCCAATGAGCTGAGAGCGCGCTGGAATTTTCAAACAACAAAATCCCCCTTGCGATCTGTCGCATACAGACAGGTGAGTCAGAGTCTGAGCCTCATTTTAAGATCGACGGTCAGTCGGCCAGTCTGTCTTAGCATAAAGCATCAATCTGGGCTTGCGACCAGACCTTTATTACTGTTTAACAGTTACGGTCTTGTTTTTTGTGGGCGCCCTCTCTAACGAGAGGACGGGTCTGCCTTTTGTATATGCTGCTGGTACTTGCCAGCGCAGTCTTTCTCAGGTCCGATACCCTTGGTACTCGAGACCATATATTACTGTCTCAAATTTGAGACTTCCCTTTTCGTCGCCTCCTACGACTCGCAGGGTCACGGTGGAGGTATTCGAACCCGCCTCCACACGGATATTCTGTGTCCTTTCATAATCCCTAGGCACGGACGACACAGAAAACACAACCTTTGTTCTTATGGAGGCGTGTTGACTGGTCCATTGCCTAGCAGTAGAAGTCCTATTATTGAGTGAGTCTCCTTGCGAGGGGAAGTGTTTACCGAGTCGTTGCCTAGCAATGGGTATATAAGTCACAGTATCAACATTCGTTTATTAGGCAAAGGCGTTCGCCACATGCTTCGACATTCACAACGTCATCATCAGGCGAATCTATAAGAATTCCATTTTAGTTCTTGAATTTTGTTTCTTAATATGGATCTATAGTACTACAATATTTTACCATTTGATAGCGAATACAACCTTTTTCTCAAAATATAATCGAACAAATATACAATTTTTAAATAAGCTTAAGAATTAGAACTAATATATATATTTTTTTGATTGAATATTAATATAATTAATATACTATTAGCCTTAAAACAAAATTTAAAATTTGAAATTAATTACTTGAATTACACTTTGATTTTAAGAACTGGTTTAAAATGAGCTTAAATACTATGAGTTTTTTTGGTCCGTCGGGTTTTCTGTTCTGGTCGTAGTTATTACATGCGAAGGCGTAGGTCGAGGCAAAGTGACGGGCCCTTCTAGGAATCTTTTTCGCGTTGGATTACTTCTAATCGTCGTGTAATGGTCTCCTAAGTTGTCTTCTTTGTGTCATTCCCAGAGTTACTTCTCATCGAAGGAGTTTAAAGAGGCAAAGGCATAAACTGTCTTCGCTCGCTTGAACCCTGAGATCGTGGGTTCGAATCCCACTAAAGGCATGAATGTCTATGTGCGTTTATTCTGTGCCTCTGTCGTTCTGTGTGGTGAAAGAGGCCTTGCGAGAGGCTCATCCACCGTCCAAGGAGACGTATCGATTGTGTATAGGATTAAGAAACTGAAAAGGCGGCCAAGGTCGAACAAATGGACTGTAGAGCCATAGACGGATAATATCAAAACTGTATGAGTTCTATATAAAACGGAACAGGAAGGAGAAACAACTGGGAATTTATATATGGAACCTAGACACTTGTGTCAAAACACCTACTGGAACAGGAAACCAACTCATTCATCTACTGCTGTTTCTCATTAACGTACGGATGGGGAGATACCGCTCAGCAGAGGAACATCAGTGTGTGAAGACTGGGTGCTTAAGATAATTTCTACATTACTTCCCACCGCGTCACAATTTGCTGACAACACGCGACAACGGCGGATTTTGCAATAAGAAGCGATTATGCCGAACGACATAACGGAATGAAGAATAAGAGAGAGGTACGATGCGGATGTCGCATCCGTCTGTGCTACTCTCAGCTCCACCTAACACTACTGGATGGATTCTCATGAAATTCGACATCGTAAACCTGTACAAGCCTTCTGAACGTTACAGAGTGGATTAAATTTTCATACTCATACGTCAAATGCAAACCCCAGGGCAAAACAGTCTCAAACAGAACGATATTAATGTTCTTACAAACGATTCTTCTATGCAAATTTGGTATGGCGTGTAGTGTGATATTCTTTCAAAAGATGGAGCTAGTTACAAGAATGCCAGAGTCACCTTACCGAAAGGCAGGACAAAGAAAATGGGGGCACAACTGTGTGTACATATTTTTTTGGATCCCTTATGCTGCTCTTACGCCTAATCGCTTCGGCTTTAAACGCTGGCACCGCGCTAGATGGTTTCACATAGGCGCCAGTCACCACCACAAATCTGCTCTGAAGTGTTCCCACGACGGGCAGCATCCAGCGATGTCAAGAAACGATTTGGACCTGCCGTCACGAATCGCACAACTCAGACACGAGAGATCTTCTGGGAACTAAATCAGTGTAGTACGTTGAAAGTCAACCGACGTTTCGGGGGAACATATCGCCTCCATCTTCAGGATCGAAAAATCAGGTGACGTGTCACCTGATTTCACGTTGATATTTTCCTCGGCTTATCGGACCCTGAAAAGGCGAAATGTTCCTCTGAAACGTCTGCTGACTTCCAGTGCACTGCATGGCGTTATTTCTCAGAGGATAGTACACTTCATATCCACCGATGTGAGAACCTCAAGTCCTATAGTGAGTTACAGTGAATAACATACGAGTACGATACGTGCCCGGCAGGCCAAAACACCAAACTGACGCACTTGGTAAGAGGCCTATCACCAATGCGACTCAAAACGCAAAATCCTCTATACAGCCTAAAGTAACAGACGAGAAACCAAAATGCGTGATGCGAGATTCGTCGAACACACTGTCTCCGGCTGAGTAAGTTAGCGTGGTGGTGACACCCTACAACTGTATTCGGTGCGTACTCGTTTCAAGTCTGAACCGGGTCACTGTCTACTCCGAATAAAGTTTGCCGGTGATTATTTCAGTCTACGGAGACGAATTAAGCGATGGTACGGTCAATTTTTCTCTGTCCTTAACTAATCAGGCATTATGCCATGAAGGGGAGTGGATGTATAGATCCAAGTTTTCTTGACCTCGGCACTGGTTGAAAGTGAGTGCTCAGCTTCACGCCCTAGCCGCTTTACCACCGGGGAAACAGCCTCCAGTACCCATTGGATAGGAGACTGGGTGAGCCCCAGAACCGGTCTGGACGACATGCGGAAAATTCTTGTTCCTGCCGGGACTCGAACTCCGACGTCTCGGTCGTCCAGCCCGTCGTCAGTCGTCATACCGGATGAGCTATCCTGGCTCCCTTAGAGAGACGGTTCCAAGTTCATGACAGCGTCATTCCAAATCCTTGCGTATTCACCATTCATGATTATCCCCAAGTTTCGTTTGACGCTAAACAAATTAACCCAAGCAGACGAAACAGTCATAATTTAGTAGGGAACCATAGTCCAATAGTTTAACACTCTTGATTAGCATTTCGGAGCACTAGGTCGGTCATCCACAGTCCTTGAAGGCAACTACTACGATAATACCGTATAACGACCGCATCCTTCCCCACCAATTCCAGTTTACCAAACTTCTTCATTCCACTGCCTGAGGTCATACACTATAACCAATCAACATCAAAAGGGTCGTTACATAAAGAACAAAAATGTATTAAATTAACCCACACAGCTTCCTATACAATGCGCCCCGAAAGTAAAGCGACCGGGTCGTGAAGCCGACCACTGACCTCCAACGAGTGCCGAAGTAAAGAAAACGTGGACGTCTTCATGAAGCAGTGCATAAATTAGCTGAGCACATGGACATTTTTACTTACTTTTATTTTATATATCAAATTAATCTCGAGGTTCCCACAAGGTCCAAAGCGCATGAATTCGAGAAGCAATACTGTGAGAAATAAGCAAATGGGTGTTTAAGTATTCCACACTTGCCTTGGGATTTCATGAATTTCGAATCCAGACAGAGGCAATAGATTTTCTCTATTTCACAGGGTCCAGACCGGCTGTAGGAGCCCACCCAGCCCCTTAGCGAACTGGCGCCGGTGGTCCTTTCCCCAGGAGAAAGGTCGCCGGAGCGTCAAGTTCAGCACTCACCCCTATCTAATGCTGAGGTGGGGAATGAGGCAGCTATACATCCACTACCCTAAGTC
Organism: Cryptotermes secundus; assembly: GCF_002891405.2. Classification (NCBI taxonomy): domain Eukaryota; kingdom Metazoa; phylum Arthropoda; class Insecta; order Blattodea; family Kalotermitidae; genus Cryptotermes; species Cryptotermes secundus. The sequence goes on from NW_019737394.1 coordinate 2,001,708, forward strand.
TTAATGGGGCAGGGTTAATTGCTTAATTAATTAAGAACAGGGACAACGTTTTTCTTTCCTTGGCACTACAGCCCCAGTGGGCCTAGGCCAACCTCCATGAACTTCTCCGCAGGGACAACTTTACTGTACCTTATGGTGTAAGCCTGAAAGCGCCTGCCTTAATGTTAAAATTGGCAACTCGCTATAACTCGGAATTAATAGCGACACTAGGCATATCCTTCATATTTCATAGCCGAATTAATGAACAGAAAACTTTTTCGTTTCCCTTATGTGGAGGCCACGAAATATGCAGGAGCGATAGCCCACCGCTTCGAATACAGGCAGAAGGGACGCTTCTGTGAGTGTTCGAGCACCTGCTGTTCGCGGACGGTCTTAAAACCCAATTAGAGGCGTCCTCAGCTATGTATCACGTGTGTATGAATATATGGAAGTATGGGCGCGCGCGGGCGGGTGCGTATATATATATACAAGGTGTCCCAAGGGGAAAGGCCAGTATTCGGAGAGGTCATAGCATCGGTCATCCTAAGCAAAATAAAAGGTGTACTATATGTACGTGTCCCATTCCGAACGGTTTTCGAGACAGCGCTATTTCACTGTACAGTTCCAAAACTGTTGGTACCAAAGAGGTATTATGTACTGTTTCTAATACCAGTATTTATTGTTTTTGTTGTTCAAGTGACAAAGTTGGTACAATTTACCTAGTATAATACATTCGTATTACCAGCACACTGTTCATCGTAATGTGGGCAATGCTGTTTCAATAACAAACATTAGTAGCGGGATTCGAATAAAACTATCGTTTCCAATTTCATGTTATGCATCAAAAGAGCGAAAAATAGAACGTAAAATATTGGTCAGGATAAACGGAAACTCCGCTGGGATTGGAACTGGATACCTCCCAAATGCAGGTCTATAGCTACGCTAACCTACGAGTATTGGGTGTCACATATTCCACTAGACTCCCTCCACGACCCGCGGCACATAGCCACTCCAAATTATCCGAATGCTGACCAGGACGCAGAGTCAGAGTTACTTTAAGACTGACGGTTTACTGCTAGTCAGTTCGTCTTAGTGACAAGCCGCTTGAGACCCACGGCCAGTATTTTCTTTTTCAACTGCACACTGGCGGTTATAGTCCTTATGTAACACCCTCTCTCACGAGAGGATGGGTCTGTCGTTTACAGTTGCTGCTGATCCTCGCCAGCACAGTCATTTTCGGGTTCAAGTCCCACGGGACTCATGACCATATCTTACTGTCTCAGGTTCGAGACTCCCCCAACCTGGAGGGCCAGGTCCCCGTATTTTATATACCCCGGGAACAGGGTGGCCCAGTTATACCCCCAGGCACTGGGTTCCTTTTTCGTCGCATGATTCGCAGTATACGGTGGAGATATTCGAACCCACTTCCACAGGAACACCAAGGACACAGAAGAAACCAGCAGAAAACTAAAACTGAAACTTGAAAGAAGGACCATGTAGATGCATGTTCTCGCGAGGCTGAAAAGCCCGAAAGCTCCAACATGAAGATAACTGAAATACGGAAGGGATTAAGCGGATATCAAGTTTCTTCTGCGAATTCCGCCCTCTTAGAGCAGGCAACAGGCTGCAACAGTCACGTCTTCAGGAGGGCGCGTACTGCCTTCACTTTGCTCAGCTCACGAGGAGAAAATTAAAGAAATTAAAGCGACATCGCGCTCTCCTTCCGCTCAGCTAAGTTCAGTTCGGATCCGCTCCGTCAGATCTTCAGTATCCTCAGCTCAGAACATTTTCTGGGTCATGCTGAAGGCGGGAGGCTGTGATTAGTCGGAAACAGTCGAGACTCCATGAAGCCCGAACCAGGAAATGTAAGCATGTGTAACAGTTCTGGTCCGTCCGCTTGCAATTGTTTATATTTTAACTGCAAATTGGTTTTCACCCGGTGGCAGTGGTACTACAATAAGACAACAGACAAATAAAATAAATAATACAAACTGGACGTGCATTTATTTATTTCACATCCGCCGAAAGACAAATTTGAGTATCATCTGCCGGTCCCACGTCTCGATATACCGACCTGGCGTCAGGCTGCATCCATCAGACTTACACATACTTAATGGGCAGTATATGAACTCTGTCGAAGTGGCGTCGAGAGATTTCCGAAGGTTTAATAGTAGACTATTCGCTGCGTTCGTTCTTGTATCTATGTCTGCGCCTGCATACTTTGTTTAGGCTTCACGTATTGCTCGCGTGTCGGAAAAGTTGCCGCAACCATAAGGGGATAGTTAGGATTCTGGAAGTTTTAACACAATTTCCAGCTCATACTGCTCATACCGCAAGGTTTCAACATTAACGACCGGTTAATTAAAAACCCCGCAAAGGGCATGACAGTTTGCTGTGTTTTTCTTTCTTCAAAGGACTCTGGTAAATAAATTTACTCTTATAGTGTCCAAAGGGGCAGGAGGTAGCGTAGTTGGTTGAGACACTATGTTACAAGCCGGAAGGTCGCGGGTTCAATTCCCCATGAGCTCACTGGATTTTTTCAACTGACCTAATCCTTTCAACCGGACTATGGTGTTGGGGTCGACTAATCCTCTAACAGAAATGAGTATCAGGAACCTTCCTGGGGGTAAAGGGAGACCGGCTGACGCGTAAGGCTGACAACCTCAGCGCCATCTGTGAGCCGATTGTCTAAAAATGTGAGAGTCTCAACGTCTCATAATCCTATGGACCTTCATGGCCTGCTGCAGGGGTAGTTTTTATAGTGCCCAATAGAAAACGGCAGAATTAGAACGAGGAAGCGGTAGTCGCCTATTTTAATAATTATCCTGGAAATTGAGAGCACTACCTTCTTAAATATAACGCCGTGTAGTCCGTTGAAAGAAACCAGCAAGCCTGCCACTTGCTTTCACGTTGGTTTCCTCTTCGGCTTATCCTTCTGACCAGGTCGACCTTCAAAGGACTACAGGGCTCTATATCCCAGAAGACAGTATTTTTCGTAACCACCACTGCGAGAACCTCAAATCCTGCATCTCGGAATTTGTTCACAAAAAAATATAATCCGCGTTATAACGATCCATCCACCACTCGAGATTAGATTTGCGAATCTGAATTTAAAGACTGGGCAACGTAGGCGCCACGCTACTTTCCCCTAACACTGTCTCATTTGAAAAAAAAAATAATAAGTTACCTGCACCGTAAGGCTACATCTGCATCCCCATTTCTGATATGCTCAGTAAAACCAAACTTAACTTCCTTACTCCGAGTTTGGCCATACTTTCGGTCGGTCTGTTAAACTGTTTCTGGCCCTCGTCAGCACAGTCAATCTTGCTTCCAACTTCTCTTGGACTCATGACCATATCTTACTGTCTGACGGCACTAGGAACCATCACACTCCTTCCCCACCTGGAGGACCATGTCTCTGTATTTATATCCCCAAGTGACAGGGTGGCCCAGTTAAACCCCCGGGTTCCCTGTTCATCGACCTCTATGACTCCCATGGCTACAGTGGAGTTATTCTAACATCCCTCCACGCGGAGTATGAGTTGAAGGACCAAGTAAGGATGAGACAACATTATGATATTCCGGGTTGGGACACTGTGTAGTTTAGTGGGTGGATACCAATGTTTGGGAGAAACATGGTGCCTCTATCTTCAGGGTAGAAATCTACAGATTCAGAAATAGGTTTGGTTATATAGGGAAGTAACAAGGAACGTGGTCATGAGACCCATTGAGAGGGGGTACAGAAAAAACACTGGACCTAGACAATGGAAAGACAAAATGGATAAATAGCAGCCTTCGTTGGTGGGGGGGGGCACATTAATTTATCGTCATGGTGGGACGTGGAACTGAGACCGAACGGATTATTCCACGGACACGTTTTCAGGGCGAAAGCAGACATGTGTGGACATCCTTCACTTAATTCCACTTTCCTCCTAACGAACCACACGGTGGCACAACACAGAAGACCATAATCTTACAAATTACAGCTGTAAAAATCTCAAAACAAACATAAGGATGACATTACATGGTGCCGGCTGCTAACACCTGCCGCACACCAGAGTTAGTGCTAAAGATGGGCGTGGAACATTTGTGGAAAAGAAAAGTGCCTGGATAAAAACATGTTCCAGTCTCACTTTGCAAACCATGAAACCCTACACAACCTGCTCTGAAACTGAACTCCGGTCTCCGGCGTCACAGGCCCGTACAGCGGCATGCACTGTGCTTCTCTTTGATTCAGAGCCAGACGCGTGCATCTCCATATATTAACATAACTCAATTAGCCTTCTCAGACGTAGGGGAAGTCGGGAGCAGGGGGGCGGAGCAGAGTAGGAGAACAAGGGAGATTTCCTGGACGTGTCAGCAAGGCACATGAAAAACTGGGAAGCGACAGGCCAAAGTGATTTACGCTGCCGAACTGAACACAGGGTGACAAGCTGTTGGCACTGTGCTCAGTTAGCAACCCTCTCTTTGTTTCAATACAACCATTCTGGCTTTCGGACAAGCGCAATTGTGTGTCGCTCACATCGCCGTCCGTTTAGTCAACTCATCTGACACACATGTATAGCGGATCAGTATGCAGAACCTGTTCAGGAGACTCTATTTCAAACTTAATTTATCGCATGCCATATTGTAAGTTACTTTTATGTCCAGGAATTGATTAGTTGTTCATTCAACGCTGCTTCATCAGCGGCACTGGTTATGTAACATTTGATGACAAGTTGATCTGCGAAAGATGTATTGGAAACGATGTGGAACGAGACGCCCATGGCCTATTTTAAGTCACTATCCCATAATTGTAATAGAACGGCTAAGGTAAACAGCGAAGAGCCTATGTCAGGATACTGTCTCCAGGCCGACTGAACCCGGGACCTCCAAAATACGAAGAAGGAATACTAAAAACTTGACCCTAGCGTTCGGTTTGTAAAAGGACATCGTTCCTTACTTACATAAACGCGGTCTAACAGCATACATTTCTTATTAACTCAATTTGTTCACAACACAGTTCAGTCTATTAAGGCGCGCCCACATTACTCGTGCTCGTGTGACTCGCTAAGCTCGCGAGTAATGTGGACGATATGACAAGTCACGAGACAAGCAAATTTTTAATTTAAAAACTATAGCCAATAAATTAAAATATGACTACAGCCTATATACACTACAAGTAAATACAAGGGTTGGAACTTTAATAGTTGTAACTATTTATTTACAACTACAAAACAGATGCACGTTTCGAAGTTTTACTGTCCTTCAGTGTAGTCACCAGCATTGTGTACAACCCGTTGCCAGCGATGTGGAAGTCGTAGGATACCTTTAGCAGCGCCTGTTGTGTTGGTAGTTCGAATGGAGCGGTCTACTGCCTGAAGAATCTCTGGAACAGTTCTGAAGCGAATGCCACGAAGTGGTTCCTTCATCTCAGGAATCATGTCGAAGTCACAAGGGCTTAAGTCCGGGGAGTATGGTGGATGGTACAGCACTTCCCAGCCCAATCGATCGAACAAATCAGTCACAGCTAGCGCTGCATGCGGCCGAGCATTGTCCTGCAAAATGATGGGTGGCTTCTGCAGAAAGTGTCGCCGCTTCTTTCTCAAAACTGGACTCAGGTTATGTTCCAGAATGAACAGTAATACTGCGCATTGACAGTCTGCTGTCGGGGATCACTCTCCAGTAACGCGGAAAGAACATACAGTTCTTCTTCACTGCCACTAGGACGACCTGGCCGACGCATGTCTGCCACATTTTGGCGTCCTTCCTTGAAGGCTTTTACCCAACTTGCCACTGTTCTGTAAGGCAATGCAAATTCCCCGCAAGCCTCTTGAAGACCTTGATGACACTGTCGTGCTGTACGGCCTCTGGAACATTCAATCTTTATCCAACTCCGTTGTTCCTGTTTCGAAAACATCGTGACAGCACTACATTAGACCGCCAGCTAACACGAGGCTGTGTTCTTCTCGTCATTGCGTATGCGCGTGATGTGGGAAGGGAGAGTCCACTTGCTCGGAGGTAAGGTAGGTATGTAACTAACGTGTGGTATAAGCGACATTATTTGGTTGTTGCATGGCGTCTCTACAGTAGTCTTGCCACTATTAAAGTTCCAAACCTCGTATACGGATCCTCACGCGCAGAAACCTGGCGAGCAACTGAAGTAGTGTGGAAGAAGATTTACGAGCACAAGTAAAAGCCAGACGAGTCTCCCGACGAGCACGAGCACGAGTAATGTGAACGCGCCTTTAGACAAGCGCGAGCTGCAACCCATCCGTGGGATCTGGGAGGTAATTCGCTAATATTGGCTTATTTGTTAAACTTTACACACTTCCGTCTTTAATGCAACAGTGCCTGAGGATAACCAGGTATGGCCGACACATGCAGCAGTTAGTTTTAATTTTAATATTATTCTAAGTTAAGGAGTAATTGCAAAGTTGCATTAACGACGGAAGTAAGGGTGTACTCGTAAAGTGATAAATCAATGCAACAGAATGCTGAAATACAATATTATGAGTTAAAGTAAGTTTTTTTAATAAATATTACTAACTTTTAAACTTCCATTTATATTTTAATTTTGTATTCCAAAGGAAATAATCGAGCTGATTACCCGCCCAAGGAGTCCTACCGTATGTCTACGATCTAGTAAACCGAAGAGAAACGGAGAATTTCATGGAGGTAAGCCTAGGCCCAAATGAGGGCTGTAGCGCCAATGAAAAAAAATGAAATAATATATATATGAATGCAGTAAACACTCGTTACAACCTACAAATGTGAGGGGAGAGGGGCAGGGTGCGCATTACCTCTTGCGTCTGCTATAATCGAGTGAATGGGTACTCACGGAAGTACACCACAGGATACATGAGTACACGCAATAAACACAGAAACATATAGAAAGGTTTTTATACTGGGTCCTTTTCTATTTTAAATAGTTTTGTATATAAAAAACCTTCTTANTAGATGGGCGGATAGAAGTGACAAGAAGACGAGGAAGAAGACGTAAGATGATGCTGGATGACCTTGGGGACAGAAGAGGATACTGTCATTTGAAGGAGAAAGCTCTAGATCGCATTAAGTGGAGGAATTGTTTTGAAAGAGACTGTGGACCTGTCGTCTTGACAGATTACTGATGATGATGATGATACGCACATACACACAGACACACACTGTACTGAACTGTCCTGCCGTGGTATGGTAGACGATATACGACCATCATACCAATAAAAAACGACGCTATTCGAAAATGACAATCTCGACATTTGGATGTTACAGTACTATACCCAATATATTGCGAAACGCATGACGCACGACATCTGCGTGGGAGGAATGAGCTACCAGTCCTAAAGCGTAGGAGTCGTTGTGGGCCCCTAGAGTCGTTCGGTACAATGGTGCAGGGAAAGCTCCCGCCCGTTGATCCAGCCCGCAGTGATGTTTAAAGTACTAGAAGCCTGAGAAGGGCGACTTTCCATGTAAAATGTGAACGTTAAGCTGAAGAAAATTAAGTTTCAAGAATCAGACAAACGGCAAAGTGCAATGATACACCAAACTTGGGGAAAAAGTGTAAGTGTATCGTTCAAATAAACAAATTTTTAAAATGTTTCACGGACTTATGAATAACCCTGTATTAATGAAAATGTTTTGGGTTTTCGGGCGATTGAGATTCTCACAAGAGCAATTCTGAAGAGTCCCTTCTTCTGGAATGTCATGCGTACCTTTGAAAGTCAACCGACGTTTCGCAGGAACATGTCGCCTCCACATTCTAGGTCTAAGAGAAATCCAAGTGAGAAACCAGCATGGAGGAGGTAGCTCTTGTTTCTTGCCCAGCCTATTCTTAGACTATGGAAATGGAGGCGAGATGTTCCTCTGAAACGTCGGCCTTCAGACGACTACACGGCGTCATAGCCCAGAACACTGAACTCTTCAGATTCGAATGAAATGATTACGAATTACGGAGGCGAAATCCCATATTTGGTGGAGGGATTACGGGAAACCGTGAAAACTTCAATCAGGGTAGTGGGCGACCGTGCCGAGATTCGAACCAAGTGTGCATCTTAATATGAGGCAGGAATTCTGACCTATGGCCTCCGTGTTCTACTGTTTGTAACGCAGCGACGGACTATGTTCATTAATCTTTCTTGTAGTCTACGCATTAACACGATCAATTAGCTAATGAGTGTAGTAATTAGTCTAATAATGTAAACTAATTTGTCGCCTGGATACAAATTATACTCCTGGTGGCTATCTGAGAAACATCAACGTCTGTTACGTTATTTAACAACGCTGTTTCAACAGCGCAATTTATGTAACGGATATTAAATGGGAAGATCATTATGAATTATGAGAAGGTCGGCGATACTATCCTAGTATACAGCAGGAGCTGAAAATAACTAAAAAAAAAACTTATCAGGATAGTCCTACAGCTGTCAGGCCTCTTGAATAAAAACACTGAGCGTTTGTAGTAGACTGTCCCGATCAGTAACTAAAATTTATATCTCTAACTATATGAAAAATCGTTTATTGTAAAGATATACTCGTGTATATTGTAAAATACTGTTGCATGTAGATCTATTCCTAAGTAATGACTCTGTAAACAACGCCCACTGCTAGGCAACAGGTTCCTAACACGCATCAATGGACTAACAGGGAAGCGGTATCCTATACGCGGCCCGTGATACAGCTGCGTGACACAGCAAGAGAAGAGCTGTAGGAAGCGTTGGTTAACTCCGAGGCTGTATCGCTTTCCCGGCCGCATTCAGTTGGTGCAGTGCAGTGTAATGAAGCGAGTTGCTTGGTGAGTTAATTAGAAGACTGTTGCGATTCAGTTTCTGTTGGCTGTCACTGTTAGAAGCTGGTAGCTGAGGCACGGGGACAATTCGGGAACCCAGAGGAAGGGGAACGTTCACCGTTGGAAGCCGTTACCAGACAACAACCGGTGAAGGAAGCACGCTGAGAAGACTTAGTACGTGCTGTAGTGAACTGCAGAGTGTGTGAATTATTGAGAGCGCTAGACTTCCTTGTAACGATCTGTAAGTGGTCAATAAATCCAGTTACCAATCCAAACCCCATCTATAATTACTCATACATGTGATAATAAAAACCTCATCAATGACTACAATTTAATTCGAAACAGATCTTTGTTTCGGGCATACAGTAGCGTAGTTGGTTGAGGTACTACGCTACAAGCTGGAAGGTAGCGAGTTCGAGCTCCTATTAAGTGGATTTTTTTTTTCAGTTTACCTAATCCTTCCAGCCGCAATACGGCCCTGGGATCGACTCAGCCCGTAACAGAAATGAGTACCAGGAATCTTCCTGGGGGGGTAAAGAGCGGCCGGCGCGTAAGGCTGACTTTACAGCCATGTGTGAACCGATTCTGTGAGAGCATCGACGTATCACAACCCTATGGTCCTTCACTGCCTGTTATATGAATAGGTTTACCTTTTTACGGGTCATTACTTCCTATGTAAAGGTGAGGTAAAGTTGTACCTGTGCTTGACCAATGACGCACTACGCCACGAAAGCATATAAGAGAGTGAATGTATAGATCCGTATTTTCTTTACCTCGGCACTAGATGGCTGTCTCCAATAGCTCCATCAAAACCCAGGGTAACGGCGTATTTCGCGTTACCACGGGAACGCGCCCCGCGAAGCTCCGTCCAGCGGATGCGCAGGTCGTGGCTTTCAGGCCGCTCGTCACAGTATGCGTTGTCGCGTGACGTGTTTGTCACCCAGACAACGATGCAGGAACGTGACTTCGAGCCGTTGTCTAGCAATGGAAGCCCGCTCCGACTCAGATATCACGGCTTTTAGGAGGCACGCCACAGTATGACGATGATGCAACTGGAGGACACGTCAAATTTCTGCTCCCTTAATGTCCCACAATCAGTTATCTTGGCGGGTGCACGAAGCTGTGATGTAGACGAGGCAAAAGCGCCTACCTAGTGCATTAACCTCAGCAACCATGGTAACTACATTAAAGAAAATCCAACTTTCAGAAATACATACCTATATGGCTCCCAATGCCTGTTATTTCAAGGGTAACAAGTAGTCTAGGACCTAAACTACACGTCATACATTGTAACAGACAGTACGGCCAATTATTAAAAGTTAATAGGCGTATAGTTTAAGTATGAATAAAAAATCTGTAGCAGCATAGTAAATAAAAAGAACTTCAATTTGCATTAACGGCAGTATAGACATCAAAGACCTATTAAGACTACTGAAATACATCTACAGGGTGGGGCACGAAATGATTCAGTATTTGGTTTAGTATTAATTATTCAACCATATAGTGAACGATGTTTTGTAACCCGGTAAAGCGGTAGATCATGGAGATTAGTTCTTACTCTTCCCGAGCGCGCTAGTGTCGCGCTGTTCCTGCCCATGCTCCACTTTACACAAGATGGCTGATAAAGGAAGTCTGTCTACAGAACAACGCATAGAAATAGCGTTGCTCTTTACTGCAACAAGAAGTGTTGTGGTCACACAGAGATGGTTTCATGCCCATTTTCAACATGATGGGAGCCTTCATACTAAACAATTCATAATATTTATAACCAGTTCAGTTATAATGGTTCAGTATACGTTGCCGGCCTTCGTCTGTGCGTTCTCCGGAGAACACTGATGCTGTATAGTGGCGCTGCAAAGAAGCCCCAGTAAATCAACAAGGAAGGCTGCAGCACAACTTGGGACATCCAGACGATCGGGGCAACAAATACTGAAAAGTGATTTGAATTTGTATCCATAAAAAGCGAGTGTTGCTTAAACTTACAGTTCAAAAAAAACATCAAAGAATGACATTTGCTGAACGGGTTCAGAATAATTATGTGTAGTTCAACAATGTTTGGTTTCCTGTTGAGGCACACTTCCACTTGGATGGTGTGGTTAATAAGCAAAATGTGAGATTTTGGGCGTCTGAGAATCCACGTGTGACTCAAAGGGAATTACAGTGTCGGTCGCCATTTCAAGTCATGGACTGCTAGGGCCAATATGCTTTGAAGAGGGAGAACAGTCCATACTGCGCAATACATTTGTGCCCCAGCTTCTTGCTGTAGGTTTGCAGTTACAAACTCAGTGGTTCATGCAGCATGGACTCAGGCCGCACACGGCGAATGTGGTTTTGGACTTTCTGCATGACACTTTCGACTCGTGTATCATCTCAAACCGATTTCTTGATCGTTTCGCATGTGGACAGAACTGGTTCCAAACCAGTCCTCATTTAAACCCATATGACTATTTTCTCTGGGGATTCCTTAAGGAAACAATAATGGAATTGAGAGCATCAATCATTCAGCCCTGCAACGAGGTAACTGAGGATATGTGCCACCAGTAATCAACAACATCACAGTTCGTGTTGAAGAAGTTGCCAGACGTGATGCTGGTCATATTGAACACTTGATTCAAGGAGGATATTTTTCCATGCAATGGTCTTTCTTTTTTATGTTAGTTTCTAGTACTGTAATTGAAATAAAGATTTTATTTATAAACGAAACACTGGATCATTTCGTGCGCCACCCTGTATAGTATATAAAAACTGAAATTTGCAACTGATATTGTTAAGGTGCTCATCAAAGATTAAGCTGGGACATTCAGAACGCCATGACGCAAAAACACACGTGAGAATTGCGTGTGCGCTGGTACGGGTTGTGCCTCTCCAGTCTTGCAATGTCTGTGTTTCGTTTGGTTTGGCAATACATCAGGATCTACCGCTTCATGGGAGCTATACTGGTTCCACTGGTTATAGAGACTAGAGCCAGACTAAAAACAATAAACTTGATGGTATCCGGAAGGAATCGTGGTGTATTCAAGACAATGGTAAATAGCTAAAGTTATCACTGTAACAGGCCGTGAAGGCTTATAAGGTTGTGAGACGTCGAGACTACAATATATTCTCGACAATCGCCTCACAGACAGCGGTAAGATTGTCAGCCTTACGCGCCGACCGCCCTTTACTCCCAGTAAGATTCCTGGTATTCATTTCCGTTAGAGCCTGAGTCGACCCCAGGGACACATTGCAGCTGGGAGGATTAGATCAATTGAAAAATCCAATGACATCGGGAATCGAACCCGAGACTTTCCGGCTTGTAACATAGTGCCCCAACCAACTACGCTACCGCTTGCCAGTGGCTGCTGAGCTTAGCATGTAAATAAATAAAGAAGTGGACTGGATTATTGTTTTGATACAACTGCTGTTATTATTACCATTGTTGTAATTTGGTTATTTAAAGACGCTGTCAATAGAATTACTGATTGTGAAGCAGCCGATACAATGAGAGCTAGCAAGGGAAAGAAAAATACTGGGAGAAAATACTCACCAGGGCCGAGTTGCCTACAAAAGCCACATTACCTTACTTGGCACGAAATCCGGGCAGCTGCGGTGGAAGGAGAAATGTGTTAGGAAATTCTAGAGAGACGTTAGGAGCGTGCTTTTCACCGGCAATCTTAAGACTAAAATGCTTTACTCTTCTCTGGTCGTCCTGCTAGGCCATTATAACCTTTAATACTGGCACAGCTTTTACATACAACGCAGTTGCGTTGCTTGGCAACCAATCAAAGAACAAGTCGATCGTTTCACGGTGCGGTGGTGTCAACATAAGAGAACATTAGTCAACGAATGTGACTAGTAGCTTGTACTATATTACAGTTTGGTTCATAAAAACGCCAAAACGGTGGGAATATGTCAATACGAATCCGTACAGTTAACACACGGCGAAAGTTTTGTTCTACAGACTGATGATACACCCGGAATTAATGATTATAAATTACGCAATAATTTACCGATATAAACGAAATTTAACACTGCGTTCTTTGCAAGCCTGACACCCGGTATCTCTTTGTTCGGTTCGTGCCATTTACTTCAGTCTGATTTCACGTGATCTCTACCTACACGCTGACTGCAACATTCGTGAACATGTTGGCCTGTCTCTCCAGGCGAAGGGAACCCGATATCAGATTCGTTTGTAAGCCAATTATCTCCACCATCTGCCGAGGAGTGTACTGTCAAATTTTGTTCTCATCGGTAAATTACTGAGGGATTTGTAATTATTAATTAGGGGCCTCCTCCGAGTGAAGCAGCCAATACTGCTCGGAACCATCATACTGTAAAATGATTGCAACACAGCAGCACATCGGCAACCGACACAAGTGTATCGTGTTCCAATAACCACTAAGCTCAGGGCTCATTGCCGTTCTGTAAGCTGCTCCTGCAGACTAGAAACCATTAATGAGGGCTTCTAACTCCTACCACTGAACGGAATAATGACGTCAGCTCGGAAATGCGAAGTTCATATCAGACTACATGCATGCAGTGCAACTTGAGGCATCTGTGCACAATATTACTTGTACAAGTGATCCCCCCCAACACTTGTTCAATCAGCCTTATATCTTCCTTTGCACCACCCACAATTAAGTGAGACTAAATGGTGCACCGTCACGCAGTAGCTTCTCCTTTCAATAAATCAAAGAGCTTCTGAGGCACCTAATACCAGGGGCTGCTTAAAATTGACACCCACGAGTAAATATTTCAAACAGCCATTTACGAAGAAAGCGTATAGTAGGCACTGCACATGATATATATGCGCCAAAATAAAATTTTAGCTGCCTCTTAATAAGGTAAGAAACGTAAAGTTGTTCCTGTGCTTAACTAATTAAGCACTACGCCATGAAGACGTATGGCTGAGTGGATGTATAGATCCATATTTTCTTGGACTCGGCACTAGCAGGAGGTGAGTGATCAGCTTCACGCCCCGGCCGATTTACCTCAGGTACCCATGGGTAGGAGGCTGGGTGGACCCCAGAGCCGGTCTTGACCCTACCGGCATTCGAACTCCGAACCTCGGTCGCTCAGCCCGTAGCCAGTTGACACCCCGACTACGTTTCTTAATACTCGTATTAATTTTCATCAGAATCGTTTAAGTAATCTCAGAGGCGAAAGATGCTGTCGCGTTTATACGTGTGACTACAGCCGGCGGATTTACTGAATTCTTACAGGACGTAACTATAAAGAAATACGACACTCCCACTGAGTTACACTCCAAATATCACTGTAACTACAAGTAACGGTAGCACCATTGCTAATCCACACTCTGCAATTCACTACAGCACGCACTTAAGTCTTCTCAGTCTGTTGTGTCTTCACCACTATTTGCCTGGTGACGGATCCCAACAATGTCCACTGCTTCCGTGCTTACGTTCTTACCGGCTGGCAACTGTATTACTACTAACTCGGCGTTGCTATGCAATTACTTACAACAATGAGGGCTTCTCAGTCTTTCACGCCTCCGACTAGTATGTCTCCCAACTAGCAACTCTAGACTTCTTTAGGGTGTCCTGCTTACATCTCGGAACGGACCGCACAGAAAACACCGCTACTCTTTCAGTTTGCGGACCGCTGCCCTATAACGGCTGTTATCTGTTTCGCGGTCGTTGCCTAGCAGCGGGTCTACATGCCCCAATAAGAACAATCAGACAAGGCCTTCCCACAAACCATTTTGGCACGTCCTGCAAAAGAAACGTAAACCACCATCCTCAAGCTCCCCCCCCCCACCTTCATACGCTTTATTGAAATAAATGCATACCTTGCGCTCTTACTTATACTGGATTAACAACTTCGACGGAAACTTATAGAAGACTACCAAATGGAAGTATAAAATTGCCTCTTTGCTTAACTAATTAAGCACTACGCCATGAAGGCGTATGGGGGAGTGAATGTATGACACGTTCTCTTGACCTCGGCACTAGCTGGAGGTGAATGGCTACCTTCACGCACCGGCCGCTTTACCCTGGTAAAAGAACCGCTATATATGGGATATGAAGCTGGATAGGCCGCAGAACCGGTATGGACGGCATGGAGAGGAGAAAAATATTGCTCCTACCGACACTCGAACTCTGACCCTTCTGCTGTCCAGCCTATGGCCAGTCGCTATACCGACTGCGCTTTCCCGGCCCAGATGTATAGGAAAAAATGATATTTGAACTGAATTTGGGAACAAAAATTATTTCTCTCCTGGTATCGTGCCCCACCCCCCAAATCCCTTCAAGACACTGCAACCAAGGAACTACTGGCGCACAGGCCAGCCCTGCCCCGCGTTTCACTTTGAGACTGGGGATTTTCAAGAATCGTCGTAACATACAAGCATTTACTCGGGTTTTATCTTCCCACAACAGACCAGAACGTCCATCCGCCTGCTTGACGTGCACAGAGGAAGGTAAGCTTGAAGCCAGGATAGTGGAGTAAATATTAATCGGATAACTTAGTTAGGCCCCGACAGTACAGTTCTAATGACTGTAGCTGAAAATTCACTAAGCATCACGAAGGTCCTATGAGACTACTGCAGTGCAGGACTTCCCTCTTGTTTCTGTAAGTTCATTGTATTCATCCTGTTGTGTGTTATATACTTGTATGGTATTCTTAATGTATCAGTAAACATAACAATTCTAGAATAAACAAATCAGTACTACTGTGTTAGTATTGGTTTATTGTGTGGAAGTGCTGCTACGTGTACATGTTTCGGCCTTGCTGAGTCATCATCAGGCAATCATTACATGAAAATGTCGCTCGTTATTTGATTGTTTACCGATATCGATCCAGATCAGTAATTTATAATTTTTTCCTTCCGTTTTGCGTACATTTTCAATTGTTAAATTTAAATTATAAAAATATACATTTCGTTAAGAATAAAATTCTAATTAATATAAAACTTAAAATTTACAATTCTGATTATTTTAGTTGCGTGATGGTGCATGTCGCATAGTGGGGGGCTAATTATCTGAGTGTTATTCCGTTTAAAATTAAAATTCAAAATACCATTAAAATTTAAAACTTAGAATTTAAAATTGACGTTCATTTATTTTCTTTTGTCGTTGCGTAAAATGTATAGTACGGGGCCTTCCTAAGAGCCGGTGATGTTCTTTCTACTTTCTCAGTGTATACTATTGTGTGGTGTTCTACGTGATGATATATCCTGTTACTGTTAATTGTGGAACCATGTAGTGTGTTATGTGGTATCTTATATGGTAGTGCTCCGTCTTCCTGTTGTCATTCCCTTGGTGTGGTTGTCTGTAATCTTCTGTATGATAAAAGTGAAACCACGTTACTGCTGTGAGATGCATAAATATTCACACCACGAACGAAAAACGGAACCTAAAACCCGTAAGCATACCATCTCTGATGTGAAGCTGAAACTAAAAATTTCTTAAGTCTCGATGACGTCATACCAACAACATCGAACACAAAACCTCTCAGGAATAAAACACAGGAGTTATCACTGGCAATTTTTTGTTCTCGTTACTTTCCTAAGGCTACCTATTTCTCCAGCATTGTCTTAAGGTTAGCCCCCTCCCCCCTTCTTCTTTTCTGTCTTTCAAGCGATTGCTTTCCAAGAGCTATTTGTCTCCCGTTCCGAGCTGCGTGTCCAGCACATTGAAACCTCCTCGATATAAAGCACTGCACTAAGTGACCTGCATTCGTCACGAAGGCAAGGGGTTCTGCAGCTTCCGCAGTGTCCCGAACTGCTCACCGGCTACGCCCCTCTCGGCTCCAAACATTTCAACGAGCATCTGTAATCTCTTCACTGATGCATTCTGATGTGACAGGCTATGTAATAAGTGTGGTGTGTTACCGTCCCGTTATGAAAGACGGTAACACACAAACTCAATTTAGTTGAGTCCTTGAGAAGCCCAACATTTCTCAACCACTCATGGAATTCGCAGCATTTCGTGGAACTCCTGAGGTTCATTACCGTGATCATAACAGCCTGCCTCAGACACATGAATGGGGTCCACACCACCCTATTCTATTTCTTTAAGATCCATTATAATATTATCCTCCCATTTAGGTCTAAGTCTTCCTGATGGTTTTTCTGGCTTTATGCCAAAACCTTCTATTAACTTCTCTCCCATGGGTGCTACATGTCCTGCATATCTCATCCGAGGGTAAGACAAATACAGACCCTATCTGTAACATTGGCATTGTCACCAAGAGCGAATGTAGGGTACCACCACCCAACTTCTACTTTATAGTTCACACTAGCATGTCTTCCGTGAAATGTCCTTCCATGGCATTTGTAACACAAGAAAAGGCGTTCGAATACAGAGTTGTTTATCTAATTTCGAAGTAACTATTTTTCCTACACAAAATTTACCGCTGAGTTTCAAAGATGTTTATGAATTTCATCGTATAATCCTGATTACAGTTTTTAATAAAATTTCTTTAAAAGGCAGTTATGTTTCTCGGTTACTTTGCCTTATAATGAATACTAGAGCAAAGTAGACACATCGGTCTTCTCAGAAGTCTTTCCAATTATGATCTTCTAAGAACCTCCTTTTATAATTTCGGAGATGGTTCGCATTTACAGGCGAAACCTGAGAGCTTTTATGGCATCTTGCAAATGTTTGCTGCAGTACATGTTTTCCTTTTCCACAAAGCTTGGAATCTGTATGTTAAAAACTGGAACGTCTATCTATATCACATATTTCTTCTAAAAAGCGATGTAAATTTGTGATCTACCTTTGTTCTACCGTATTTTACAAGGCACAAAGTACAGAAAATTTAATGTAAGGCAATATTCTCTTTCCTTCTGTGATTGTTTCTTCACTTTCAAAAATACTGTCTTAGAAGAATATATGCTGTACGAGTATAATGCTTCTGAAGGAAGCTACTGAGCATTACTACCAAACAGTTCACAATCTTATTTATATAGTTCACTGACATTCTTTAAAAAAATGTTAAAGTTGGAACAAAATAGTCCCGTCTTAGGCATTTGTATGATACACATTCGAATGAAACCCGTTCGGATATTGTTCTGGTCAATAGAAGAGGTCGTTAAATTGGTCCCCATGGACACTGAGGCTTTTTCTGCAACTGCTGTGTCGGCGGTGACAGATGTGGGTTATATAAAGGATAATCCAACGCCTTCGAGCCCGCTGAGTGCACCGTGAGCCACATGGAGATAACAGCCTCTGTAAGTATGTCGGGACGTATGAAGGCCTACTAACTTGCTTGCATTCATGGTCAAGTCAGGGTCCAAGAGCGCCAGCATCAACCTTCGCTGGTCCTGCTTGTTCTACTGCGCCAGATGTTGCAGAGCCGTGGTCGGCTGCTGGTGTGTCATGCACCAAGCCATGTGATTACCTGTGACCGGCAGTATTCACTACTTGAGCCATGTGAACGGGATTTGTTTGAACATCACAATTTCTTACACGAGGGAGACTAAGTAAATAGGTCACAAATGGAAGTAAACCACCTGTAACGGATATAATTATTTTCTATGTGCATCAATAAGTAGTAGCATAGTCCAGCTTCATGACAGTCTATGTATCAGACGCGCATGCGCATGTTCAGAGGCTGGTTTCAGTAGTCAAAATGGCGACCGTGCTTGAGGAGTTTACTATCGAAGAGCAGCGTTCTCGTCTGCGTTTTTTTTTTGTGGGCGAAAGTACTCAATGCAAAGGATAACCATTAAGAAATGTTTCCTGTTTACAGCGGAAAGCTATTCAAAACTGAGTGGGAACGTTTCGCTGATGACGAAGAGGTTGAAACGGAGGTGTGAAAGTGGTTGAGACAGCAGTCAAAAGACTTTTATGCTACGGGTTTTGAAGCAATGGTAAAGTGTTGGGACAGGTGTATTAATGTTGGTGGAGGATAAGTCGAAAAATAAATGTTTTCTTTCCAGGTTCGAACATCACATGTTTCACGTTTTATATCTATTTGTGATATACTTACTTAACTCTCCCTCGTATTATTCCCTCAAAGAACGGGACCATGTTTCAAACCAGCTCAACCAAACAAATCACTAACTACATGAAGTCATGTCCCTGAGACGCTACTAGTCACTCAGGTAGTCACGAAATTCTCCCCCTTTAGATCTTATACATTTGGTTTGCAATATTCATAAGCAATCGAT
Source organism: Cryptotermes secundus (assembly GCF_002891405.2). Lineage (NCBI taxonomy): Eukaryota > Metazoa > Arthropoda > Insecta > Blattodea > Kalotermitidae > Cryptotermes > Cryptotermes secundus. Next base: position 2,020,565 of record NW_019737394.1, read on the forward strand.
TCTATACATCAAATGTATATAGTTTAAATTTGTCAACAGTATGTAAGTTTTGAGGTTTTCACGGCGATGACAATGAAGAAAGTTGTCTTCTGGGTTTAGGCACCGTGTATTCTTCGTTTTGGCCGACGTTTCGGAGGAACGTAGCGCCTCCATCTTCAGAGCAGTTGAATAGCTGCGGAGAGCAGTAGCTGTGTACACGGTGCCTAAACCCAGAAGACAACTTTCTTCATTGTCAACAGTAGTTTCAACTTCATTAAAGCTCGATGCCGGAACTATTTGGCACATCTTCTGTGCATCCAGGAACAGGAGGTAGTTTGCCCAGTAACAAATAGTGAAAAGATAGTGTATTTTTATATTCTACTATGGAAAGAGGAACAAGAACCACAGGATTGGAACTTTAGTTTCAGTAAGTAACAATGTGTCAACAAACCACAATATTCCTGGACAACCTAAGTGAATGATACGCTACGTGAGGCAGCCTCTACCAATTTACTACTCCTAGAATGCCGCTACTTCGCCGTCATCTATGAGCCGACTGTCTAGAAAATGTGGGAGCCTCGACGTCTCATAACCCTATGGGCCTTCACGGCCTGTTACAGGGACAGCAGCAGAATGCCGCTAACGTGCAAATAGTAAATAGCAAAATGACAACTTCATAATGTTATATATCAGCATCCTCTTGCATTGGGGCGCCATTATAAACTGTAAAGTATTCCGCCTGTACTCCAACTAAGTCAAACCTTTTTGAAAGACACTACGATATATTTGATTCACTAAAAAGTGTTCGCCAAATATTTTAAAATTTCATTAACTATGTACATTTGTTGTCATTGCTACATGTTTCGGCAGCACATGGGCCATCATCAGGAAACACATTATTTGGAGAGACCACCCCACTGTATACCTGGTCCTTAGTACCCTCGGCAAATCGTTGATGTTGTCTGTGCCGAGGGTACTAAGGACAAAGTGTACAGTGCAGTGGGCTCCCAAAATAAGTGTCGCCTGATGATGGCCCTTGTGCGGCCGAAACATGTAGCAATGGCAACCAATGTAAGTAGTTAATGAAATTTTAGAATATTTACAACAAGCTCCGCAGCTTGTATTCCGCAAGCGAACTATATCGACCGACCAAGCGACCGCCGCTTGTTGTCGAAGTTAGTGCCAACTTTTGCGGATAGAGTGTGTCGCGTGGTCAGCGCAACGGATCCCTAAGGCTGTTAATCTCGGTATTCTAGACTGGAGCCGCTATTTCCTTGAAATATCTCCTCAATTATCCTCACGAGGCTGAGTGGACCCCTTCCAGACCCACTACTTCTCAGAAAAACTGGTAGCGCCGGGAATCGAACCCGAAACCTTTGGATCTGTAGCCCGGAACTCTGACAACTAAACCAAAGAGCGATTTAACACACATATTTTAGTGAATTAAATTTATTTTGGTGTCTTTTAAGAAAGGTCTGACTTTGTTGAATTACAGACGGAATGCCCTACAATTTAAAACAGAATTTCATAAATTTAGCGCTGGGAATTAACGCAGTATCAGTGATACTCCTGAAAGGGCATCTATTGCCAAATGGTGCAAATAACAGGTTTTTACCGACGACGCTTGGCTTCGATTTGCGCTTTACAACTCAGTGAACGAAATGAAGAACGAGCAAACTCAGGCAAATTTAATCTTTCTGAGGTCTGTCGGATGTGACGTAAGTCTAGACATATTGATCATGTTCAATTCTCGTTCACGTTTCATCAAATACATCGCGAACCACGCATTAAAACATATCTTATTAGCACTACAGCATTGACCCACTTTCACATACCACCGAAATTTACATTTCCACAAAGCTAAGTTGCAAAATGGCATTTAACGATGCTAATACAAATGCAGATGCTGCACTGCTTTGAGTGAGAAGAGAGGATTCATCACCCTAATTGAATCCAGAGTCTGGGAAGGAAAATAAAAACGCAAGCGAATGTTCAAATCACGAGTAAAAATAGGACTTCTTACCTTGAACAACAGTCAATCATTCGCTTTACAAATTCTGACAGTCTCACGGCAGGACACTCATCAAGAAAAAGTCCTTGGCAGGGCTAGTGGATTCTGCATCATTAGAGTGCACCGTACTCGTACAGCACTATCGGTATATCGATTTACAGCAAAAAAAAAACCCAGTGTTGAAACATCCACCATATTCACCTCATTTATCCCTGTATGACTTTTTCAAGTTCCGTCATTTTTCATTTCCTTGAAGGGCCAGCAGCTTAAATTACTGGAAGAGAAATGTAGCAAAGTACTTTCGGATAACCATTTCCAACAGAGTTTCTAGGCATAAAAGAAAATTCCGAATGTGTGTATAGTGTAAAGCTATCCTTGTAACATGAAGGCCTATAGGGTTGTCAGATGTAGAGGCTCCCACATTTTCTAGATAATCGGCTCACAGATGACAGTGAGGTCCGCCTTACGCGCCTGCTGCCGCTTACCCCCAGGAAGATTCCTGGTACTCATTTCTGTTAAGACGCGTCCACATTACTCGTGCTCGTGCTCGTGTGACTCGCTATGCTCGCCAGTAATGTGGACGATATGACAAATCACGAAACAAGCAAATTTAAAATTTTTAATTTAAAAACTATAGCCAATAAATTAAAATACGACTACAGCCTATACACACTACGAGTAAATATACGGATCCTCACGCGCCGAAGCCTGGCGAGCAACTGAAGTAGTGTGGACAAAGATTTACGAGCACAAGTAAAAACCAGACGAGTCTCCCGATGAGTACGAGTAATGTGGACGCACCTTTTGAGGCTGAGTCGACCCCAGAACCACAGTGCGACTAGAAGGATTAGGTAAGGTAAGAGGATAAACTTGTTCCTGTGCTCAGCGAATTAAGCGACGTCATTATTTCGAATTGCGTAGCAACTGGAATGTACGTCACTCTTGCACACACAGAACAGTGGGTACTCGCGTTCTTAAATGTCATATTTTTATTCAGGGTGTCCGATTTAGTGCAGAAAATTGTCCACGTTATAGAAAAAGTAAAAAACATGTTGCGTTGTTATGCTTCTTTAAGGTGTGAAACTGAGAGGGTCTAGGCACGACGTTTCGAGCCCCTAACACCAACCCCGGGACCAGCAGCACGACTAAGTCCACCCTCGGCAACCTGCTACTGTTTCTCCGTTGAGTGGCAAACCGAACAAAACTGGCAGTAAGGGCCAAATTAGGGATTCATTAGTGATTTGCGACTTATCTCAGCATGTATAGCCTTTGCTATGAGATGACGGCGAAATAGGCCAATATACCAGAGATTATTCTAGGCAACGGCTTGGTAAATACGTTCCCGCAACAACGAATCGACGTGCAACAATAAAGATACTGGAATTCCGCGCATGAGTATACCCCCATGACTCAAGGCCGCGACTCACTCAGTTCTGTATGGGAATCTGTGAAGAGATGACTTGCACCTGGAAGCAGAGGAATAGCCATTGTTGGAGCCGTTATCAGGTAACATCTAGTAACAGACTGAGAACACTAGACTGTGTGCTTTAATGAACTGTAAAGTGTGGAAATAGCGACAGTGTTACAGTTATTTGTAGTTACGACCTGTTAAATGGTCAATAAATTCATTCACCAATCCAAACCCCGTGTATTGTGACAATATGCAGTATGAGGCTAGAAGACAAGGCTGGAAATTGTCAACGAGGACAAGAATACTGAAGGGGCAACGTTTGATTCATGGGAAGTTGGGTGGACCCCACAGCCGGTTCTCAAATTTTACATTGTTTCTTTCTCACGTCTCTTTCTTTCCTTCTATTCCAGGATATGGGGAGGACGAAACTGAGAGAAAGACCAACCAATGACGATTAATATCCAACGAGAGGGAGGCGAGGAAAAAGGCAGGGAGAGTGACAGTTACCGGGGATCTCCCCCTGGAAGAAAACGCCCGGCCCCTTTATTCCTGCAGAGAGAGCCATCAGTCGACCATCACCGCCTCCAAGAAGTGGAACCACTCTTCACGCCCTGGTCTGCGTATCCCTCGGCACTCACTGGACAGAAGACTGGGTGGGTCTCAGAGGTATCGGGCACTCTCTCTGTCCAGGGATTACGTAAGTACAAAGCGACGTCACGAGTTCGTTGCCGCTGAGAGGTGCTTACCGTGCCTTAGCCCAGCAACAATCGACTTTTCTCGTTGAACTATTCAGGCTTTCGGTCCTTAGGTCACAATATATAATTAATAATGTCATATCACATAGTTAATATATCTCAGGTTAATACAAAATTTCCACTGTTCAGAGCGACAGATGTGTTTCATTACCATAGACGGCAGCAGATGTTTCATAACCGATCTTGCAGAGCAGAAAATACATTTAGACAGAGTGGCTTGCTTCTAGTTGAAATATCTCGTACGTGGCACGAAAGTCTTAAAGCAGGAGCCGACCACTCCCTCCCACATCCCCCCCCCAACACCATATATCTTGATATTCGATATATCTCAGGTCATCAGACGCCGGTTGCTCACATACACGATCCAAAAAGAATACTAGAGGAGTTTCCGTGGAAGCGATGATGAAGCGAGTGACAGGTCACCACTCCACCAATGTTCCATAGCGGTCCAACAGAGGTGCTAAGGTGTGCGGGGCACCCGGCCGGCCTCAACGGGAGGTTCACCTGTCCGATTCAGCCATATGAATGGAACTGACCGCAGCAGGCAGGTCAGACTCCAGCCATATCGATCACCGAGGAAGTTCCCACGCTGAGCCGCAGTGACATATCAAACGTCAGGCCAACGTGAAAATAAAATTACGGATTCTGTGTATGGAACAGGAATTCGCTGCATACACGAGGAGATGGCAGACCAACACACTCCACGCAATCCAATAAGCAGAGTTAAATGTGAGGTGTTGTGGAAACAAACTGTGCGCCATGCGGACCTCACGGAATGCGACGAGCTTTGAAAAAGGGCTTTCGTTCTTCGTCGTTGAAACTTCGGCTTCCACAACTAGACTTACTTTACATTAATTTAAAGCTAATACCGGTCGCTGATACGGCATGTTACAGAAACAAATCAGTTGTATTCTTATTTAGTTGAGTAAAGGTCGAAAAAATATCTCAGACGAAAGTTTCGTATCGTTATGAGCTCTATATTTTGTTTCATATACAACTTTTCATAAGGCAAGAGCCCGCTTCGCGTATTCACAATTCAGCAACATCAGACACTGAAAATATATACATTACACTACCAAGAATCTTTCCTAAATATGAATGCTGTATAAAAACGACGAGAGATGACAGGGAGACTACTGTTGGCACCTCCACCAACAGGCAAAACTAACAGCGCGTGCATCGCCCTATAGCCGCAATGCATAACCATGATCTCAGCCAACATCACTGCGGCTTTACTGCTACGAGTCACATGTTTTTGATAGAAGTCAGGAAGTCCAATGTTAAGCGTCATATTAGACGCCTAGGCCTCTGGACCAAAACTAAATTAGCCCGACACCTGTTATTGGAAACCCCGAAAACCCTTATTTAACGTAAATCCGGTAAGTAGTTTCAGGGGAAAAAAAACCTAGGAACCTACAAACCCAAAGTGCGTTCATTATATATATAAAGCCTGACTTTCCACGCTAAGTTTTTATTGGGTGGTTTAGAGCATTTAAATCCGTGCCTAGGGTCCATTCTCTTGACAGCATATACAAAAACATGCCCTACTTTCATAATTTGAGTGGAGCATGTCGCTAAAGAATGGGCCCATAAGGACGGGTCATTTATGCACACCATCAATCTTCATTAATCACCACCACTACAGCGACTGGTTGCCTAAACTAAAGGAACACTTTGTGGTACAGTAAAGTTTCCATTACTAAACGACTCCGTGAAGTCCACTTTCCTCAATAAAGCGTTATTCTTTAGTTACGAAACTTTGGAGAGTTCAGAACAGGAACACAGAGGTACCAGGAAGAAGCTATAAAGTACCCAGACTGTAACATATGAGTGAAAATAAAGAAACAGAATGACACGCATTCAACTTTTCCGGCAGCTATGTTTCCTATCCGGCTTCCATGTTCGCAAATTTGAAATATGGCTTTTCGTCCCTACATAATAGAAAAAATTAATTTAATAAGAGGTGTAGATCGTCAAGACTGCGTACATATACGAACAAAACTTTTGCATAATAAGCCACCTCTGGCTAAATTCATGAAAACTTCGACATAATTTTGGATCACAAAGGTTCAAAATGGAATTCGGCGAAACTTCTTTCAAGCGTAAATCTCTAATATCATAATATCACCCAAGATCTGTTGTATTTATCTGAAATGAAACATGCGCACGGATATGTAATGCATACAGACAACAACTATATAACACATCCCTTTGATGCACTTCACATAAAAGTCGCATGTCTGTTCCAGGCTGCTTATAAGATGCATGCAAAATATTTAAGGAAAGGATCATATGACGAATGCTCGTATTTTGACATGCTTCGTATAAGAACTGTTTCATATACAAGTAATTGATCAATAAAGCTGCCAGCTCCGACGGCAGTGTTGACTGAATTGCAATGTGCAGAACACGCCCAGTGTTCAGCTTTTCGTCGCAGAAGACATAGTTTCCTCTTCCTGAAACTGAGCAATTTTCATCCTGCCCTGCCCAACAGGAAACAAACAAAATAAATCAGAAGCGGGTGACGTCATCTTCCCATTACCGCATGAGCTTAGAAATGTACAAACTGAAGACACAGCGCTGAAGGATGGCAAACCAGCGCGAAGCGATGTCTCTCTTAAGATTTAACGACATTGCTTTAATTACAGAGACTGTCAGAGCATGGAACGGGGAAGGCGGTAGCGTAGTTGGTTGAGGCACTATGCCACAAGACTGAAGGTCGCGGATTCGATTCCCGACGTCATTGAATTTTTCAGTTTACATAATCCTTCCAGCCGCACTGTGGTCCCGGGGTCGACTCAGCCTCTAACAGAAATGACTACCACAAATCTTCCTCGGGAATAAATGGCGGCCGGCGCGTAAGGCTGACAACCTCATCTCCAACTGTGAGCCCACTGTCTAGAGAAAATGTAAGAGCCTCAACCTCTCACAACCCTATGGTCCTCCACTCCATGGCCTGTTACCTTTTTTTTTCATCAAAGCATGGAATGGAAATTAAGATTATGAAAAAGCAGATATGGATCTAGAAGTTGACTGTCATGATCTGTCAAAATACTATCCTAGCATTCGCCTGGAGAGGATCTGGAAAGCTACGAAAATCCTGTCATGATAGCCAGTAAACTGGTACCCCCACGAGCGTCACCGATATATTAACCTACTAGATACTAGGCACTAACAGTTTAGCTATCAGCCTCTAATCACAAAACACAACTGTAGTTGCACGACACCAAACACTGGTCTATGACAGATTATCTACGAACGTATGTCCTTCATTAAAATGTTTGCATGCAGTGTAAAAGCAGGAGCATGTGCTGATAAGAGACGTTCATTCTTGATTTGAACTTCAGAACAAAACGATCCTCAGAGTGAGATATAGATAACCTTCAGAGTGAGATCTTTTACCATTTCTCAACGTACTAAGAAACTGTAATACATATTATCCTACAAGATGAAACAAATCCTCACACACATATGCATAGCAGGTGCGAATGTACTGAACAAGCAGCGACTGTCGAGAGTGGGCGGCTTAAAAAAAAAAAAGCGCATTAGCAAATGTCACAAATGATCTCGGACTTGGGCGGATTCTCTTGACTTTAAATCGAAGATAACGAGACTGGCGAGACACTAACATACATGCGGGAGATGATAAAATACGAGGGAGGGTCCGTTAATAGGTCATAAATGAAAGTAAGACATCTGTAATGGATGTACGTAATAGGTTTCTATGCGTATCACTAGGTAGCAGCACAGTCCAGCTTCATGGCATTCTAGGTAGCAGACACGCATGCGCATGTTCAGAGGTTGGTTTCAGTAGTCAAAATGGCGACCGTGCTTGAGGAGTGTACTATCGAAGACCAGCGTTCTGTTGTGCGCTTTTCTGTGGGCAAAAGTACTAAATGCAAAGGATATTCATTAAGAAATATCTCCTTTTTACGGTGGGAAGTGTTTGTGGCGTAAAGCTATTCACAACTGGGTGGTAAACGTTTCGCTCATGACGAAGAGGTTGAAACGAAGGTGTGAAAGTGGCTGAGTTAACAGTCAAAAGACTTCTATGCTACGGGGTTTTAAGCACTGGACAAGTGTATCAAATATTAGTGGAGGATAAGTCGAGAAATAAATGTTTTTTTCGGGTTCTAATATCACATGTTTTACGTTTTATATCCATTTGCGACCTACTTGCTGATTCTCTCTCGTACATAAAACTTTGTTCGGAAACCCTGAAGGCAACAGACCACGTCGAAGGCCATACGTAAGGATGTGAAAATGGTTCTCCGCGAAACAGGTTGTGAACGTGACAAGATCCAACTGGCGCAGCATGGAGCCAGATGCTGGCCGTGTTCATACTAACCTAAGTCTCCGTGCGGTGTATGTGTATATAGGTGTGTCCGAGCCGGCGGACAATGGCGACCGTATTGATCTCCATCGACACACTACACACCTCAAGTGCACATATGAACCTTGCCTGGCGCCCTAATGACACCGCGACCATGCCAACTGTGCCAAGAGCAAGCAAGAATATTCTTCTCTTCCCATCTTAAATGCTGCGAAGCGAGAATCACGCTACAGCACAACCCAATAAAACGCTGAGCGGCCTACGGGATGGCGGCAACTACGAAGATAACTTGTCTTGGATGAAACGCCGTGTAGTCGGGTAATGTTTACGGATGTTTAAGAGAAACGTGAAGCCTCTATTTTCAGGCAACCCTTCCGATGGGCATTTACTTGCCCTAATGGAAGAAAGCTATAGCGGTTGAAAAGAGCCGAGGAAAATATATGGATATCAAGGAGATGAAAACTAGGAAGACCAAGATGTAAGTGGGTGGATAATATTAAAATGGATTTTAGAGAGATAGGATAGGGTGGTATGGAATGGACTGATAGAGACAAGTGACGGGATCTTCTGAACACTGTAATGAACATTCGGGTTCCATAGAATGCTGGTAAGTTCTTGAATAGACGCACAACTGGCGGCTTCTCAAGAAGGGCTCAGCTCCATGAAGTTAATTTTCGTTAGGGAGATGAATTGGGTGGCGATTGAAGGACATTATATAACGGACAACATTGGTGCAGGTCTCTAGCAGTGTAGGACACAAAGTCATTCGGTTCTGCTAACAACTTTATATACTTAAGATATCCTTACAGGATACGTTATAAGCAAAACGTCAAATGTTAGGATCAGTGAACACTGGGAATAAATTCTCCATTTGCTTACTAAACCGTATATGTAACATTAAATTCTCTGTTCATTAAAACTTCTACTACGCCTGTAATCTATTTAGACAGTGGTAAAAAATGAATCTGCTATACGCATGCGTTAACTTCCACGTTGCGAGTGGGCGATACCTAAGTCTCCCAAGTGATTTATTCTCTTGTGGGTCGCAATGCCATGTAGTTCGGATACAGCGCGACGTTTTGGAGGAACATACCGCCTCCTTCTTAAGAGTCGAATAGTGAGGAAAGCAAGATGCAGGCGCCAAGCAGTGCTCAGATTTGCACCTGCTTCTTTCTGGTTTCTTGCTTCACTTATTAATTGACCCTGAAGAATGAGGTGATACTTTCCTCCGAAACGTCTGGTTCTTTCCAGAGGACTGTACTCTTCACAGTCACCGCCATGAAAACTTCAAGTTCAGCAACTTCTCTTGAGATTTTCCAACAAAGAACACACATACACCTACTCCGATAGAGCTCCAAGCAACCTGTGTCTTATTTCTGAGGGCTTCTGATGGAACACCGTTACGCACAGGCTGGATACACATTATTCAGTATCGCTGAAGAAATGCGATGATGCGTACGCAGAGACGCAGAACAACCTGGGTGAAGGCTTAAAGGTGACAGAAGCAAGCGAAAATCTAATTTGCAGAGAAGAGGAACGCTGAGAGCAAAACGGAGGACAGTGTGGTCGACAATGCCTCTGTGGTTTAGACTCAATCAATTCGAACTGACTGAAATATCGATCTGGACCCCCCCCCCAAAAAAAAGTGTGGTTGCTTACGGACGGATTACAGCTACATCCCCAGCAACGTAACTGCCTGAAATTCGATCAGACAAATAAAAACAAGTTTTCACGGGAGTAGAATGGCACATTTTCAAAACGAGTTCTTTCTGATTTCAGGTAAAAACATACGCATCCATCTCAATTTGCTGCAGGTGGAAACTTGCGGGTTGGAAAGATAAATAAAACAGATTTGATACTGAATCAAGATATAAACGGGTTTTCTTGTTATTTCGAATTGTAACGGCGCAAGGGTCAGGTACTTGGAGATATAATTTTTTGGGGTAAAATTGAAATAATAGTAGCTAGATTGTAAGATTAAGAAGTAGCCGTGATGAAACGGCCCAGGAAGTTTAGGTCTACAAAGAACTGTAACAGGGAATGCCTGAGTCATTAGAATGCTAACCCGGCAGTGTAATAGCGCTGACATTGAGGAAGGAGCTATATGAAGTGGGTCATAAACACTATGGCAGGAGGAAAACGCTGAGTCAGAGGAGGCGGTAGACCCGAAAAAGTCAACCCCTTCTCGATGGGCAACCAATGAGGGAGGCCAAAATCACGTCAGAATGGGCAGGCAACCTACCCGGAACTCAAAGAATCAGCAAAGAGAGGTTACATAAACCCTAGAAGACTTAATCAGAAAACCCTTTACCTTTAGACTTTTGATTGATATTAAGTAAATGAGAGTTCAGGGGAGGCTATCGCCGAGAGAGCGATGGCCGTGAGTGTGCGCTGGTTGGTGATGGCGAGCATCTGTTTCCTCATCTCAAGTAAGTGAAACCAACTTCATATAGCCATGAACTTTAAGTGTGATAGTGATAAATGTTAAGTGTAAACCACAGGGAAAGATAGGCTAACTAGATTGACTAGGTTCATTCGAGATACCGAGGCGTAGAATACCCGCCAGTAGGGTGACAGGAGGTAGAACCAATGATGACTGCAGGTTCATTATCCAGTGTAGTACAACCGACGAACGTCGGTAAGAGTGCATATAGATGTATATAGTGACAGAAAGAAATAGAATAGGATAGACATGCGTGTGAGTTTACCTTAACCTAGCAATTCCTTAAGTGTTACCCTCTTCCTTGACGACTCCAGGACCTCCCAACACTCCGGCGAATTACGAGTTAAGCCAGGACAGTGACGCAAGCTATGATAAGTTTACCAGATTTCTTGAAAATAACAAGATGGTGGCAGCATACTAAACAGGGTGACAGAGTGGGATATTTCCACGCCCTCTGTCACCACGGCAATAGAGAGGTGTGGCGGCGGCTCAAGAGAGGTACAGTGGTGGAAGCGGTGGAGCTACCTCCACGCCCCCCTTCACGCCATAACAGTGGTGGCAGCGGTGGGATACCTCCACGCCCCCTGCCACCACGGCGTAACACGAATCTCACATCAAAATATGATACAAAAACGTTTACAATTTTAATTAAATCTGTAAAGCATTTCATATTGTGTACTAGTTATTTTGTAAACCGAATCGTTTTCAACGGAAGTGACGCACTGCAACTGGATGTTATTTTACGTCTTCCCGCTCTTTAGCAGCTGTACAAATTAACCCCCCCCCCCTGGCGTGTTCCACTTCGGAAATTATCAAGTGTATAGACATTTGGTAGGATTCCTTGGAATGGGAGAGGACACAAGGTAGCGTAGTTAGTTGAGATACTACGCTACAAGCCGGAAAGTTTCAGGTTCGATTCCAGATGTCACTGGATTTTTCAATTGACCTAATCTTTCCAGCTTCACTAAGGGCCTGGGGTCGATTCAGCCTCTAAAAGAAGCGAGTACAAGGAATCTCACTGGGGGCAAAAGGCGGCAGGAGCGTAAGGCTCACATCACCGCCATCTGTGAGCCGACTGTTTAGAAACTGTGGGAGCCTCGACGTCACAAAACCCTATGGGTCTCCAAGGACTGTTACAGGGATAGCTTTAACTTTATCTTTTTACTTTGGAATGGGGATCGGCCCATCGTTGGGCGTTACCTGTGTGGACACCACAAATGCTGAAAGAAAGCATATATACATCCACGCCCTGAGAGATTCGAACTCACGATCGCAGTGTTGGGGCAATAAGACGTTACGCGCCTTCCAACGCGCGGGAAAGGAGATCGGCACCAACTTTACTGTACATTGCTATGCAGACCTCATTGCTACCTGCCGTGTGAAATAGGACGGACGGACGGACGGACACACGACCTCCCTATACGTCGTCTTGTTTGTATACTAAGATCAGAGCATATTTCAGCACTGTGACGCTGTGTAGTTTGGTAGCAATTTACTGACATTTCACAGGGTCATAAGATTCGAGGCAAAATGTACTTCCGAAATGTCACTAAATTAATCTTGCCCGAGTTTTGGTCAAGAACTGATAAATGTAGGCCTACTGGTCGCTCTAAGCCATCAGACCCTAACACCACATGCTATGTAAAACTACATTTGCACTTAGTGTGGTCACTAAGGCCGCGCCATAGCTCAAGCGGTTAGTCGCTGGCTTCCCATCGCGGCGGCCCGGGTTCGATCCCGGGTCTGGTCAAGTGGGATTTGTGGTGGACAAAGTGGCTCTGGGGCAGATTTTCTCCGAGTACTTCGGTTTCCTCTGTCAATCATCATTCCACCAGTTGCTCCACAATCACCCTCACCTATCATCTGGGGCTGGTACAATAGGCCAGAAGTGGCCGCAGTACAAGGGACTTAGTCCCATCCCACTAGCAATAAAAGAAATAATAGTGTGGTCACTGGCTGCAGGATTCAAAAGTTGTTCTCGATGGCGTAGTAAACGTTTCTGTTGGAAATCGAGCGGCAGTCATACCGCCAATTTGCTGTTCCCGGTAAAAGTCCGCGCATTCGGAGACCTCACCTGGAATTGAGTGTCAGCTTCATGCATAGGGTCCCCGGATTCTGGAGCCAGTTCGAACACTGGCCGCGAAGCTGTACTCGCCAAGCCCTGCCCATAATGCGATGACTGGTCACAGGTACAACTTAGATATTGATTACGTGCTATCACTGCAAAACGTCACCAAAATTCATCCAAGGAGCAGCAGAACAAAAAAGAAACAAGAACTTGTGGGAAGAATCGCCCATTTTCCCTTGATACGACATGGATCGCCTAGAAAATGTCGCTTCCAACAATTCTTCATTGCCGTGGGTACGTGTCTGCCGACCTGCTGCATAGCAATGACAGGGGGATACACAGAGAATACTAGACTCTCCTTGTATACGAAACGACATTGAAGAAAATGACGCGTCCAACAGTTATTCTATTGTTGTGTGTGTATTCGTTGCAATGGTAACGTTTTTACAGAGCCATTGCTTATCAGCATACACATACAGACTGGTGGGAGGCATTTACTAAGTACATTGTTCAGATGGGCTCAGGTGCCATGATATACGTAGGGAAGTCAAAAAGTATCCGTACTTTTGTTTTTCCACTTTATATATACAAAAGTAGGGGTTGAATAAGTACGTCATTTTTCTACATAGTCTCCTTCCTTTTCGATGCACTCGGTCCAGCCGTCCACAATCTTGCGTATTCCCTCCAAGAAGAAGAGTTTCGGTTGGTCGCGCAACCATCTCCTTCCTTGTTGATGCACTTGGTCCAGCGGTCCACAAGCTTGCGTATTCCCTCCAAGAAGAAGAGTTTCGGTTGGTCGCGCAACCGTTTATGCACCGGTTCCGGCACTCCTTTGTCCGTAGAAAATCGACGACCTCGTAAAGCATCTTTAAGCGGTCCAAAGAGATGACAGTCGGAAGGGGCGAGATCTGGGCTGTGGGCAGAGTGTTCCAGCACCGAGAAACCCAAATGATTAATGGTTCCAACGGTCTGGCCGACCATGTGTGGGCGTGCACTGTCATGCAACAACAATTTCTTCGACAATAGGCCTCGGCGTTTTGTGTGAATTGCTGGCTTCAGATTGTTGGCCACTGTTGTTGCACTGTTGGTCGTACACCCTTTTCCCAGGTAGTCTTCCAGTATAAGCCCTTCTGAGTCTGAAAAAAACGGTTAGCAACACCTTTCCCGCGGAAGATTGGGTCTTGAATTTCTTCTTCGTTGGCGATCTCGGGTGTTTCCATGCCATTCTCTGGCTTTTGGATTCTGGCTCATAGTGATGGACCCACCGATGAATTTCAGGCCCTGACACACCTTCCAACCAGAGAAATCGCATCACTATTCTTTGTTAATCCTTGGTGCACACTGCTAGCGGAGCGGCCATGTTTACATTGTCACAGCGTCAAGGAAAATGACGCGAACAAGGTCAAACTTCGATCACGTGACCACAATAGTACCAACTCTAAGCATGCATGCGCAGGAGGCAGTGTGACAAACCTAAAGATGTGTTAGGATGAAAGTGCGGATAATTTCTGACTTTCCCTTGTACATGTCAATTTTCATGAAGTTTAAGGTATTCAAAGGTAAATGATGAGGGGGGATACGTAGACAGACAAGAAGATTGCATAAAAACACGTGAGCACAGGAAAGCTACTTTACGCCCACAAACACATAGGCCTTTGTTTTCTGACGGACCGAATATAAATCCACAAAAGCAGCATCACTGTATGTGCACGAAATATTGATTTCCTCTTCATTTGACCTTGCTCGGGTATTTTCGTTCCAGCGAACACACACACGTCATGTGACTCAGCCACTACACAAAGCAGGTTAATCGGACATCGCTCCTAATTTTGAACTTGCGCCATAACATCCAAATGATGTTAATGGATATACAATTAATTCAAGCAAAAGAAATGAATTAACAAAGGAACTTGGTCACTTTACTCCTGAGCAATGCAAAATGAACGTTTCAATATCGGAAAGAGGCAGTTTCATCACACTAACAGCATATTATAAGCCACGGATGCAAACTCTTTCATTCTTAAATGGTCCACAGCTCAGACAGAATCGTCACCAGGCTGCGGGCTGGACGATCGATTCTCGACAAAGACAAGAGAGTTTCCTCTTCGCCACATCGTCCAGACAAAATCCGGGGCCCATCCAGCCATATGCCTAATGAGTACTGGGTTCTCTTTCACCGGGTATAATGCGGCCAGGGCGTGAAGCTACACTTCTACTCCACAATATGCCTTCATGTCTAACGTTTAATTAAGCAGAAGGACAATTTCTAACAGGCCCACTGCATGCGGGTCACGTCTCTATATCTCTCTAAAGCAACTTTGTAAAATCTGTTGCGGTCGTTGGATTTTTCAGAATCCCTTCTATAGCAACCTGGAGGTACTCCAGTATCGCTAACCCCTGGGTTCATGACATTTTCAGCAGCCACGAAAATATACACCGTTTTACTGGAGCTGAAATTCTCACAGCAGTGATAATGAAGAATGTAGTCTTCTGGGCATACCTCCGTGCAGTTGGGAAAAGGTCTTATGTTTCGGAGGAGTGTATCACCCCCATCTTCAGGGTCGAAGAGTAAGCTAAGCAAGGAACCCGATCTGCTTGCCTCCTGCTTCTGCTGGTTTCCTACTTGACTTACTTATACCCCGAAGATCTGAAGACGGAGATGGTATATTCATCGGAAACGCTGAGTTCTATCCGAAATACACGGCGTTACAACCGATAATCACCGCACTTCTCATACACCATTAAGATAAAGGTAAACTTGTCACTATGCTTAAACAACGAAGCACCACACCACCAAGATATATATGGGAGTGGAGGTACAGCTCCATCATTCCTGGCCCCTGCACTAGATGGATGTGGGTGGTCATCTTCACCCACCTATCATTGTACTCCCGAAGAAAGTCCCCGGTACTCATTGGATATGGGGCTGGGTAGGCCCCAGAGCCGGTCTGGACACTTTGGAGAAGAGAAAAATCTTGCACTGCCAGGAATCGAACCCGAGCCGGCCAGCTCGTCGCCATACTGACTAAGATATCCACTTCATATACCATTACAGTGGAAAACGTAACGGGAAGAAACATAGGGAACCTAGGAGTAGATGGAACAACATTAAAATGGGTCTTAGGGAAAACGGGGGTGAGGTGGTGGACTGGTTTCATATGTCGTCAGGATAGGGTCCGTACATTAGAGGGAAACCAGATATAACAGAGAGGGAGCGTTACTTCAGAGCGAACTGGGAGTTGCAGTTACCAAAGTATTCAAACCGAAGTGCAGCACCACTAACGGAGGGTTAACGCAAACACAACTAAAACGATGCACTCAGCCCCTCAATGAAGACGGAGGGTGCATCTATGATGTCCGGAACATGGCTGCGACTTGCAGACGCTTCGCCCAAGAATGAGACGTCGCGACGCCTTAATCTGAGCTTTTCCCAGTACAGCACTTCTTCCACAGATCTTAAGCAAAAAGGCATCGATCTGAGGCGTCTGATACTGCAAACAGTGAGGGGTTTAAAATGACGAACAATACAGAGTCTATGACAGGCGTGTTTAACGATTTCCGGAATTCAGAACTCTTATCAAACATCACGGCGTAATCAACACTCCGCTTCGTAATACACTAAACTGAACGTGTCCTGGGTATTCCTCAGTACTTCTTGGCAAACACTGGAACAGTACCTCACACCAAACAAATCTCTTTCGGCCCATACTTCCCAATTCATCATTCAATCTATCGTATCATTGGACGGTACAAAACCTATGCAGCTGAAAAAAAGAGACTACTAGGAAGACCTAGAAGTATATGCCGTATATGCTGCTTCAGCCGTACTGACCTGTAATAAACTCCGCTTTACTTGTGTGTTATAAACCGCTATCAGATTCTATAAACAGACGGCAAGTAAGGCCAGTGAACTGCAAAGAACATCATTGGGAATTTTGTGTACGATATTATGGTGTACACCCCTTCGAATTTTGTTCTGTTAGCTTCAGTCTCTGCTCCAGACGGTACAGTTCCTTGGAAATAGGATTGGAGCCATTTCCATGCTTTTAAATGTGCAGTAAATTGAAAAAGTTGGGGGCCGCGCCATGGCTAAAGCGGTTAGTCGCTGGCTTCCCACCGCGGCGGCCCGGGTTCGATCCTGGGTCTGCTCAAGTGGGATTTGTGGTGGACAAAGTGGCGCTGGGGCAGGTTTTCTCCGAGTACTTCGGTTTCTCATGCCAATCTTCATTCCACCAATTGCTCCACAATCACCCTCACCTATCACCTGGGGCTGGAACAATAGGCCAGAAGTGGCCGCAGTACAAGGGCCTTAGTCCCACCCCAATAGCAATAAAAAAAACAATACTGTATCATTACACAGCCTACAATAATAATATGTTACACTTAATGATGAACCTTGGCTTCTGTCTGGCACTTTCTTAATCATATACAGTCGGTAGGACTCCTTGAAAGGGGAATCAGCCAGTCGCAAGGCCGCAACACAAACACAGAATAAACAAAGACAAACATCCATGCCTCGTGTGGGACTCAAACCCACGAACCCAGTGTTCCAGATGGCGAAGACAGTTCGTGCCTCAGACCGCGCGGCCATTGTCATCGGCTTATAACTATATTGAAGTAGTTAATTTCCTTAAAATTCTCCTACTTTATATCAATGCTATTAATATTATATGCTATTTTAAGGTGTATTTCCTAATTAGACTTGAGCAATCCAACGGGGAAACGCAGGGTATAAAGACACTGAACTAGTACCAAATACTAAATGAACATGCAGGCTCTGAGGTTCTCATGGCGATGGTTATGAAGAGCGCTGTCTCCTGGGATATATCAGCACGTAATCGGTTGAAAGTCAACCGGCCTTTCGGAGGAACATGTCGCTTCATTTATAATATATGTTACATGACGATTTCTTGCTTGGCTTATTGAACCATAAAGATGGAGGCGACATACTCCTCCGAAACGTCGGCTGACTTTAAACGGACTATATGGCGTTACACCGCAATAAGAACATGATGTAACAACTGAATTACTGAGTAGATAACCACCCCGGGGTAAAATAAAAGCAAATATTAATGTGATTTTGGTGAAAAGGCCAATTCCCACAAAAAGAAGAAAACTTGTGATGGCTGGTTGTTGCGATCTAATATATACGTGGGTTATTACTTTCCAACTGTCTTCTTGTTTCAATATAGACGCTTTTTCTAACCTTGCAGAATACACGGCAGAACCACTGGAGTGGGGAACTGGGAGGCTGTGTGAGAAATGGATCATGGATCAGTCCGTTATAACGATTGTTTATTACGTAAGGATCTGCAAATACTAGTAGTCTACTACCTACCTACTTATGCATAGGTTGGATGACAAGCGCCATTACGTATAAGCGAGTTTCATAACCTCGTTCCATTGTTGCTTGCGTGTATCGCGGGGTGTTTATCGAGTTGTTTTGCCTGGCAGTGCGTTGACATGTCACAATATGAATATGGACGGACTCTTGTGGACACGGTAATGAATATCATGGGACCATAAAATAGGGGTAATTCATGAACTAGCTTAAAGACTATCGGCTTCTGATGAGTTGTACTCCGCGGAAGCAGTAAGTTATCTTCTCCTTCGCAAAATTATGCTGCAAGGCAGAAGTCCGAGACGCCGCTGGTTGCACATCAGTGATTCCGATGGTTGTCAGATCCAGCAATTCTATGACGTAGCGCATATGAATCGAGATAAAAGAACTTCATTCTTCTCCCACAAGAGAACTCCTAGAATTGAGGAAAACATTAGCCTTCGGGAATATGTCTCAATCTGATGCAGCGTCTATTCAAGAGATCAGCACAACAGAACATTCTACATTCGCTTAAAATCGAATCACAACGCCCACAACCTTGGCAAACCCATACAATATATTACCAGTCCGACATAACAAAAGAATGTGCTGCCTTTACCAGTAGAGAGGATTCCTCTTCTACGCGTGATAAATCGAATACAGAAGGGCGAAAGATTTATACGATGAGCCTTCTGCTCCACAACAGTCATCAAGCTGAATGCGATTATGGGTAGTAGCTCAGCTGCGCAGCGTTAAGCGACTTTCTGTTCCAGAAAGAAAGGAAATAATCTAAGTGCATAGCGTTTCTTTTCTGCCAGACACGAGGCCTTACCATAGCTCAGGCGGTTAGTCGCCGGCTTTCCACCGCTGAGGCCCGAGTTCAATCCCAGGTGGGATTTGTGGACAAAGTGACACTGCGGCAGGTTTTCTCCGAGTATTTCATTTTCCTTACCGCCTTCGCTCGCTTGGAAACCGGGATGGTGGGTTCGAATCCCACTCAGGGCATGGATGTTTAGTTTGTGTGTGCGTTTTTCTGTGTTTGTGTACAGGTAGAGGCCTTGCGACGAGCTGATCACCCGCCCAAGGAGTCCTACCGAATGTGTAAAACCGAAGTGAACGGACAAGTTCATGGAGCTAGGCCTAGGCCCATTGGGGCCGTAGCGCCAAGGAAGAAAAAATTCAGTTTCCTTACCAATTAACATTCCAACGACTGCTCCACGCTCATCATCCGGGGTTGGTACAATAGGCCGAACATTAGCCGAAGTACAAAGTGGGCTCAGTCTCACCCAACCACAAGAAAAAAAAAAGCCAGATATGACTAAGTAATGGTAAAGTTGTTTCTGTGCTTAACTAACTAAGCACTATGACATGAAGGTGTATGGAGGAGTGGACGTGTAGATCAACGTTGTCTTGACCTCGGCACTGTTTATGGTGAGTGGTCAGCTTCATGCCCCGGTTGTTTTACCTCCAGGGAAAGAGCCCCCGGCACCCATTCGATGTGGTGGTATCAACAGTACATGGGGCAGAAGAAAAGACAGGAAATGTGCGGTTACTAAAGGACATTACTTCGAATGCAACTACAACTATATCTAATGATTTCTTGATGCTGCCAGACTTATACAACCTCTTGAAGCTACTGCACATCAGCTGTGCTATAGTAACTTGTCGAAATTTTAATATCATTGCGATATTTAGTCTATACACATAAAAAAAACATTATTATGGCTTTTACCCTTGACCATGGCTGCCTGTTCTATAGTTTTACCCATAATTCTCACCTATTTCATAGCCCACAATCTTCCAGACAGGATTACATACCACAATGATGTTACTATATTTATACCGTAAACGAACAATGGGAATGAAATTGCTACTTAACAGATCATACAGGACCTCTTCCGGGATCAGCTACACACTTTCTTAGTTGGCTATTCAACGACGCTGTCGGTATCGAGACCATATAGCAAACGATTCTGATGGATTTGGTCGAAGTGCTATCATGGTATATCTCTGCAAGGGCTGGGAAAACAAAGAAAAACACTGTCAGGATTTCCGGTGTCTCCGCAGGGATTCTAACCGAGCACCTGCTGAGGCCTGTGTAAAGAATTTGTAATATTGTTTATAAATACCTTAATACCAATTTTAATTATAATTTTTATCAATTTAATAACAAGTTTAATGTACAGTTTTAACTATATTTGAACCATGTTTTAAAATTAAGATATAATTGTCAGTATAGAAAATCATAGACGTAATGTGAATTCATACTGATTAATGACGCAATTCAGAAGCTTAACAGTATTCGTGTACGTCTGACGATGACCCAAGAAAAGGGTCGAAACATGTAGCCTTACCACCAAGAACGAATAAAAACAAACGTTGACACATGAGTATCTATTTTCTTTCTGATAATCTGTTGTGCGACTGTCCCAAATTTATATATTTTATGTACGGCTATGTTCAATGTAGGTTTCGACGTAACATATCAACTATTGATCAGACCTTTTGCATTCGTCTGATACTGGAGAAAAAATTGGAGTACAATGAGACAGTACATCATCTTTTTGCGACTACTAGAAAGCCTATGATTCAGTTAGGAGGGAAGTATTGTACAATAATGTGATAGAGTTTGGAATACACATGAAACTAGTTAAGCTAATTAAAATAAAATGTGTTTAAACGAAACTTATGGTAAAGCCTGCATATGTAAACATTTGCCTGATAAATTTCCTATCCAGGATGGTCTAAGACAAGGAGATGCTTTATCGCCACTCCTTTTCAACTTTACTTTAGAATATGCCATTAGGAAAGTCCAGGAAACACAGGTGGGGCTGAAATTAAACGGGACACATCAGCTGTTGGTCTATGCCGATGCTGTGACTCTACTGGATGATAATAGATACCACAAAGGAAAACACACAAACTTTAATTGAAACAAGTAAGGAGGTTGGTCTAGAAGTAAACAGAGAGAACTAAGTATATGTTGCTGTCTCGTCACCAAAATGCAGGGAAAAATCATGACACAAAGATAGGTAACAGAAGTTTTGAGAATGTGGCACACTTCAGATATCTGGGAACGACGATAACAAATCAAAACCTTATTCGGGAGGAAATTAAGAGTAGATCGAAATCGGGTAATGCTTGCTACCATTCAGTTCAGAACCTTTTGTCTTCTCGTCTGCTGTCCAAAAACATAAAAATTAGAATATACAAAACTATAATTTTGCCTGCGGATCAGTATGGGTGTAAAACTTGGTCTCTGATATTAAGGGAGGAACATAGACGGAGGGTGTTTGAGAACAGGGCGTTGAGGAGAATATTTGGACCGAAGAGATATGAAGTGATAGGAGAGTTGGAGAAAACTGTATAATGAGGAGCTTCATAACTTGTACTCTTCTCCAAGTATAATTAGAATGATCAAGTCAAGGAGGATGAGGTGGCAGGGCAGTAGCACGAATGGGGGGACGAGGAATGCGTATAGGATATTGGTGGGAAATCCAGAAGGAAAGGGACAACTTGGAAGACCAAGGCGTATGTGGCTGAACAATATTCAAATGGATCTTAGAGAGTTAGGATGGGATGGTATGGATTGGATTGATCTGGCTCAGGAGAGGGACCAGTGGAGGGCTCTTTTGAACAGGGTAATGAACCTTCGGGTTCCAAAAAATGCTGGGAAATTCTTAAGTAGCTGCAGATTTGGCTTCTCTTCAAGAAGGGCTCAGCTGCATAAAGTTAGTTTTTTTTTTTTGCTAGTGGGATGGGAGTAAGTCCCTTGTACTGCGGCCACTTCTGGCCTATTGTACCAGCCCCAGATGATAGGTGAGGGTGATTGTGGAGCAATTGGTGGAATGAAGATTGGCAGGGAAACCGAAGTACTCGGAGAAACCTGTCCCAGCGTCACTTTGTCCACAACAAATCCCACTTGAACAGACCCGTAGCTCCATAAAGTAAATGATTGGCTATGTGTGAGTGCAGGGTACTTGCATATGGTTGTCTCACATGCATGCATTTTCATCCCTCCTCCTGATGTTGTATAAAGGACATTATTACATTGCGCACTCATCCAAGGGGGACACTACCCTTCTACAAATGCGCACCCCAGTGTGAGGGAATCTACCTCTCCCCCGACAACCCTTCCTGACGATACAGAGCACGGAGGCCCAGATAGAAACAATTATACCTGAATCTGAGGTTCTCACAGCGGTGCTTATGGTGAGCACTATTTTCTGGGGCATAACACGGTGTAGTCTGTTGAATGTCTCAACCGACGTTTAGGAGGAACATATCGCCTCCATCTTCATGGCAGAAGAATCAGCCGAAGCGACGCTTTCAACAGACTACATGGCATTATGTCCAAGAACACAGTACTCTTCATATTTGTTTTAAACTAAGGAAATCTTTCGCTTTTAGGGCTCCCCCAAAGCTCTGTTTTCTGCACTGTGCATACCTGCCTCTGTCTCAACTGCACACTCCAATATACTACACTCACTAACTTTACTGGACACGGCCACTTAAAAGAGCACCTTTTGAAACTGGTGAAAAGTGCCTACAATATGAATCAGCCACACATCTTATGTGACTGCGAGGCTATAGCTTACCCAAGATAACGTCTCCTGGCTCAATTGTTCATGAAACCAGGTGACTTTTATGACTACATTTCATTCGAAGTGTAGGATTATTAAAGGGCTAATCCAAAGGGGAAGCACAACAGATCACTGAAGGCCGCTGTGCGAGGGCCGGTTTTAATGGCTCACCCCTCATACTCATACTCATACATTGACTAACTGGCATACACACTCCCGGAAAGTTACTCCGAAATTTTAAGACGCTACATTTTCTCTAGCATTATACACATTACAGTAACAATTCACTGAAAAAAAAACTGTCAAACAAAACAAGATTACACTTCCTACCACTATTTCTAGCGTAGTTGGTTGAGGCACTATGCTACAAGCAAGAAGGTCGCAGGTTCGAATCCCGATGAGGTCACTGAATTTTTCGATTGACCTAATCCTTCCAGCTGCACTATGGGTTCTACTCAGCCTCCAACAGAAACAAGTACCAGGAATCTTCCTGCGGCCGGTACGTAGGGCTGACCTCACCACCATTTGTGAGCCGATTGTCTAGAAAATTGGGGGAGTTTCGACGTCTCACAACCCTATGGGCTTCCAAGGCCTGTCACATGGATATTTTTACTTTTTTGTCAGTATTACACAATGAAGTGCATACAGTGTTGATCTGACACAAGTGCAAGAACTCAAATCGTTATATGCATCACGCAACTCGCACGCGTTAGGCGGCTTCATATGGGCAGAGTGCGTGTTGCACTATTTGAATGAAAGGAAATATAAAGAAGGGATAGAAAGGAAAGAAGAACACGGTAAAGTAGGTAGGAAAAGAGAAAAACAGCGTCTGAATGTCACTCACCCCATGATAGCGTAGAGACGGACGGTAACTGTTCATCCTACCTGCAGAGAAAGAAAATTAATTTTAATATTATGACATGCATGTCAACAGGCACTGGCGGTAAAAAATGACAAGGAAAATAGGACCCACCCCAGTGTCCGAAAGCTTAGCTAAACGCTGGGTAAGTTTGCGATGCTAACGAAACTTACCAAAGGGCAGAATAAATCTTGAAATGATTAAACTGTTCTTTATTGCAGCTAAGCTACATTATTGAGCATTGGCATGAAATCTTCCTGTTTTGTCAGTGCACAGTGAATAATAATAATACTAATAGTAAAAGTGATAATCATGACGAGTGTTGGGCCTTAAGGCCTGTCACGGCCTTGGGTGTAATAATAATAATGTTAACACCCCGTTTTCGTCAACTTACAGCAAGCGGTGTGTTACGCTGAAGATTTAACAATACTCGCATGCAAACAGCCCATGCCTTCATATGTGTAGCAAGTTTCGTGCTACAGCTCAGTAAAAATGGTGCACTTCATCCACCCTTCATGGGGAGAATCTGCACACAATTCGTTGTAAATAGGGCACGTCGGCTGCGGTCCTTTTTTTGTAATTTCCTTCTATAGTTTCATTTTCATTTGCTGTTTCGTACCTTCATTTCCTCTCACCTTCTTCCTTCCGTTCCTCTTCCAGAACACGTGTTTCTGGACAGACTCGTTACCAGCCGGTAATAAACTCGTCATTCTACCCCCGTCATCTTACCATGTCATGAGGTCACACATATTTACAAGCCCCACAACTTCTTTACTGCAGAAGAATAAGATAAATATTTGCATTTAAGAATATACAAAACATTTCAATCGATTCATGAATGTTTTCTGTGAATATTTCTCAGCTACGAGCAAGAAATACACCGAGATTGGAAAATCATTATTTATTTTCACTGCAGGAGCGAACTTCCTTCAAGCGTTGCCATACACCTCGCCTTATAAATCAAAATTGTCACCTTGTATCTAGCTATGCCAACACTCGATATATCGTTCGTTCGCCACCTTCACCATCTTACGTAACTCTCCTTTATATAGTGTAGCATGTAGACCCATTGTTAAGTAATGACTTTGTAAACAATGGCCGTTGCTAAGTAATGGCCGTAAACAGTAGCAGTGTCCTCTGAGCGGTCCGAGCGATAGCCAAGTGATGCAAAAACAGAAGAACTGCTGAACGTTGTATTCTCTGTGCGGTCTGTGTCCAGTTTACATAACGAGGAGCAGCTGCGATTACGAGAGTCTTGCGAAGGCAATGAGAACAATAGGAGGTTGGTGTGAGGTGGTCGCCAGCCTGGGTGTTAGTTCTGAGATAGTCGCCGGTCAGTAAGGACGTCAACATGGAAGCTGAGGAAGCTAGAGCGTTAGAAGTCGTTCCCAGGCGACAACCGGTGAAGATACAGCAGACTGAGGAGACATAGTGCGTACTGTAGTGAACTGCAGAGTGTGAATTAGCGATAGCGCTATTGTTACTTGTAGTTACGATCTGTAAGTGTTCAATAAATCCAATTATCAATCAAAATCACGTCTATAGTCANAGCTCAGACGGGTCCGATGCGAAATCAGCCTTACCCACTTCACCATCTTACGTAACTCTCCTTTATATAGTGTAGCATGTAGACCCATTGTTAAGTAATGACTTTGTAAACAATGGCCGTTGCTAAGTAATGGCCGTAAACAGTAGCAGTGTCCTCTGAGCGGTCCGAGCGATAGCCAANTTTCATAAATTTCTGTACATGAAATAATATAAATAAAAAGTTCGTACCAGTTGTTTGAAATTCTTCTGCTATGCTTCTCCAAACACTAGCAATGTAGTCTTTATTTCGATGATTTGGGTCCTTTGTGTCATATATTTCACGTCTACTTCTCACTAGAATTATCAGTTTCTCGACATCCATATTACAAAAATGTTACAAATGAAACTGATTAACGCGCGTGTGACTTATGAGCGAGACGCACGAAGACTGGCAAGAAATTCAACCGGATGAGTCCTGGCCAGTCATGACTGGACCGGACAGGACAGGACTGGACTGGACAAGACGCGTGCAGTGTGAAAGAGATTACGACATTTCCTTGTGTTGCTATGTGAAGCCAGTCAGATGAGTCAACGGGAGTCCGACGCGACTGGACGTGACTGGCTCAGACGGGTCCGATGCGAAATCAGCCTTACCCACTTCACCATCTTACGTAACTCTCCTTTATATAGTGTAGCGTGTAGACCCATTGTTAAGTAATGACTTTGTAAACAATGGCCGTTGCTAAGTAATGGCCGTAAACAGTAGCAGTGTCCTCTGAGCGGTCCGAGCGATAGCCAAGTGATGCAAAAACAGAAGAACTGCTGAACGTTGTATTCTCTGTGCGGTCTGTGTCCAGTTTACATAACGAGGAGCAGCTGCGATTACGAGAGTCTTGCGAAGGCAATGAGAACAATAGGAGGTTGGTGTGAGGTGGTCGCCAGCCTGGGTGTTAGTTCTGAGATAGTCGCCGGTCAGTAAGGACGTCAACATGGAAGCTGAGGAAGCTAGAGCGTTAGAAGTCGTTCCCAGGCGACAACCGGTGAAGATACAGCAGACTGAGGAGACATAGTGCGTACTGTAGTGAACTGCAGAGTGTGAATTAGCGATAGCGCTATTGTTACTTGTAGTTACGATCTGTAAGTGTTCAATAAATCCAATTATCAATCAAAATCACGTCTATAGTCACTCATACACGTGATAACATGTTTATCTGAGTTATCAGTTCGCTGGACTCATCGTGGAATGGTAAGCAACGACGGGTTCTGCTTTCGGCCTGTCACTTTACTGTACACGTTCAAATTAATAACAGACCTTTTGTGAAGTACATGAATACAGGAGACACAACGCCAAGTAGTCCGTTGAAATTCAACAGACGTTTCGGAAGATCATATTGCCTTCATCTTCAGGGTCGAATAAGCCGAGTAAGATACCATGTGAAAGCATTTGGCAAGGGAGCAGTAGGTTCCTCCGGAACGTCGGTTAACTTTCAACGAACCACACGACGTTATATCCCAGAACATGGTACCCTTTCTAACTACCGCTGTGAGAATCCAGGCTTGCTAACTGTATCAGGTCCAGTTCGCAACACGCAGAGCGAACATAAGAACATTTATGCACGTAACATTTAGAACTTATGAATTCTTCATGGCTAAGAAACTATTGAACACATACAGCTATTCTCGCGCTATTAAAATCCCGTACGCTATTAAATGCTGACAATAAAAGAGGAAAACCTAAGAGTCTGTCAGGATACAACTGCTTTTAAAACAAATAGTGGAATTCTAAACTACTGCGTCGACTTCGGAAGTTCAAAAATACTATTAACTCCACGATGCATATGACGTTAACAGATTATGGGCAATGAACCTCAAAGAAATGAAATCTGAAATCAATCGGGCGGGCGCGTTACTCTGTGTTTTCAGCTGGAGTAGAGTCCTTCACGCAAAGCTAACACTTGATCGGTTTGCATTTTGTGGAACCCGAAGGCTCGTACCGTGTTCACGAGATACACCACTGTTGCCAATACTGACATGTGACTTCTCCACAGACTTCGTGAGAACCCAACAAATAAGGGGACTCCCAGCTGTGACCTTATGACAAAGTGCGGTGGAGTGATGTGGGTTTCAAGGGGAGGTTGACATTTCTTACGTAGCCACTCTCTCCGTCACAACTTAAACAAAATGCAGAGCTATTGCTTTTAAAAACTCGTCTTGAACATATGGGGCCGGGAGAGCGCAGTCAGTATGGCGACTGGCTGTGACAAACGAGTTGGGGTTCGAGTCCCGACGATGCAGGGATTTTCTCCACACCGTTCGGACAGGGTCTGGGGCCCGCACAGGCTATCTAATGAGTACCAGGGGTTCTGTTGGTAAAGCGGCCGGGACGAGAAGCTGACCACTCACCTCTAACTAGTGCCGAGGTAAAGAAAACGTGGGTGTATACATCCACTCCCCCTTATGTCTTCATGGCGCAGTGCTTAATTAGTTAAGCACAGCGACAGCTTTACCTTTTTAGAGGGACAACTTCACCTTATACTGCCTTGAACACACACTCCTACGCAAGTTATATTAGAATCACTGGAGACTGCAATGTACTCAACATCACAGATGCCCCATATCACATCGGATGGTTATTACTATATTCAGCCATTAGGGAAATTCATCTCAAATGTTTTTCATGCTTTCTTCTTTAGTTCATTCAAATGTTCAATAAATCTGGTGTTTTAGGTCACCTAGTCCAGATGGTGAGAGTGACGCATAAAAATGATATCTGTATAACCGTGCAGAAAATATATGACACGAGTTAGATCTGGTAACCTATGGATCCATGGTTTAGAACTCACGCGTTCAGATCATCTTCCAGACATCATTCTACATCATTCCTCCTCGAGGACTACCGCCCTATCGTGGAGAGGTCTGCGCGCCACAAAGTCCTGAAGAGCTATGTTAGCGGGACCGCAAGCTCCTGGCAGAGCCACCCATGCCAGACATGTGAAAGGCGGTCAGACGAAGTAAAGTCCCTAATCCAAGTTGGGTTTTTGGCGTGGCGCTAACGACCCCACCCCAGAAAAATTCACTGTTACGAAACGACGGAGGCGAAAGCCCACACAGGGTTGTAGCGCCAGTACGGAAGACGAAGATGATTTATATCAAAATAAATTATACTTCAACAAAACAAAAACACGAACTCCACCTTGCAGATATTAGGCTTGAGGTTCCCACTGCGGTAAATATTCTGTGGTCTTCTGAGTTACTACATCGTATAGCCTCATAGTCGATTACGAAGCTGTTGCCTTATACTCTGAAGATGGGAGCAGCAAGTTCGTCCGAAACGTTGGTAAGCAAATATAAGACACACTGAACCACAATGTATGCACCTAAGCCACTGCATTTGCCTTGTATTCCCTTAAATACGAGAATTCGTTATATTGAGAAATTAAAATATGTGCCTTGAAGATGGAGGCAGTAAAGATGTGTGAAACGTCTGCAATTCAGCCAAAGCCTACATCTACACGGCTGCATCTTCCAGTAACAGGATTCACATTTGTACTGTTTTGACTTATTTTACAAATTAATTCTGACTGCAGCGTCAAAATATCGCCTTTGTAATGAAAACAAAAGAACAGCAGGGGGCACAATAAATGGATAAGATTGCAAGTCACGGTCATATGGCGCTGCGGCTCCCCGGGGAAGCGACTGAAACGGTCAGTTGGAAATGGAAACATGTCCAATGGCTAAAAAGCACCTATGTTCCCTTCTTTCAACTAACCGATACAACTGTAATGATACGGCGGACAAATTTCTCTGAAGCAGGGCGCTAACCTTAAAATTAGTGTTATTATTAAAGCTACAGACAAAACTGCTCCTTAGTGCTGCAACATGAGACCTATGCAACACAGCTGAACTTCAGAATATTCGACAAAACAAGACACAGCTGATAACATACATAAAACCAATGCATAATCTTGAATGTTTCTGTCTTGTAGAATATAACGCCACGTAGTCCGCTGAAAATCAACCGCCGTTTCGGAGGAACATGTAGCCTTTAGGTTGCAACACTTATAGCTGGTTTCTTGCTTGGCATATTCTCAGAACCTGAAGATGGAGGCGATATGTTCCTCCGAAACATCTGTTGATTTCTAACGGACTACACGGTGTTATATCCCAGAAGAGAGAACCCCTCATAACCACCGCTGTGAGAACCTCAAATCCTATATAGGCTTACCGTTGCGACACAAAAACAGACTTGCTAATTTTATGGCCTACTGCAATAAATATTTTAGCCTAATTTCTTTATTTTGAAAAAATAAAAGGAGGCTTATGAGATCACCTCGCTGTCTGTGTCTGTCCATCTGTCTCTGTATTCCCCCTAACCTTTTAGGTTCATGAGATCACCATGCTGTGACCCCCGCCCTAATCTTTTCGTTTTATATGCGTTCCGTATCGTATAAAGTAGGCTTATGAGATCTAGCTGTCTGTGCCCCTCTCCCCAATGTTTTCGTTTCATATGCCGTCCGTGTCGCATCAAAGGAAAGCAATCGATTAGTTCTCCATAGAACTTCTTGTTCTTGTATTCTGGGATGCCATCAACGTTTCAAGGTCAGCAAGGAAGCAGTTACCGCACTGTGCAAGGGTAGCAAAAAAGCGGAAAGGTGTACGCCTACTCCAATTTGGGTACATGCGGTATTTTCCAAATATATTCTCTGAGATCCTACAGATCTCATTAGCGTCTGTGTCTATTTATTTATCACACAAACCTTGTAGTGGGGCAATCGGGATTCAATTCATCGTATGACTAAATGCGTAATTTCGCCCACTGAAATAATTCATAGGACATCACTCTAAAACTTCTTTTCTTCAGCAGTCTTCTTTATTTATCTTTTGTTTCATTCAGGTACATCCTATTTCACTTCATATGACATATTGTGGCATGCTAGGCAACATCCGAGAAACAAACAACTAGACAAAGTCTGTTACTTGGCAACGGTCTGTAAACAGCAATCGAGGAACTGTGTTTTCTACGCGGTCCGTGTCGAAATATTATAAGCAGCACAGTTAGTGAGGAGTTAGTTCAGTCAGTCAGCCAGTGAAGTTAGTGAAGAGCTGGTTGTAAGTTAGAGGACTGCTGTGGTTCAGGCTTGTGAGCTATTGCTGTTAGAGGCTGGTAGCTGAGGCACGGGGATAGTTCGACAAATCAGAGGAAGTGGGACGTCCACCGTTGGAAGCAGATACCAACCAACGGATAGTGGAGACTGTAACAGACTGAGAACACTAGTATGTGTGACAGTGATTTGTAAAGTGTAGTCACGAGTTGTGTGTATCCGGTTACCAACTCAAACCCTGTCTATAATCAAACTACAATCACGTGACCTAAATGAATATTATACATGTAGGGCCTACTGAATTATATTGCCTTTCACGAACTTTTCAATGAATTTATTTCTTTACACATGGCTTAACGACACTATCAGCAACCCGAAGTATACAACATGTAATGGCAGGAAAATAAGCTGATACTTCAGGCACTTCATTATCCCTGA
The DNA here is from genome assembly GCF_002891405.2 of Cryptotermes secundus. Classification (NCBI taxonomy): domain Eukaryota; kingdom Metazoa; phylum Arthropoda; class Insecta; order Blattodea; family Kalotermitidae; genus Cryptotermes; species Cryptotermes secundus. Next base: position 2,051,394 of record NW_019737394.1, read on the forward strand.
ATTTGTATGAGGAAAAATACGAAAAATCTCAGTAGAATAATCGATCTCCAAGCCGAGGCCTGAACCCAGGATCTCACGAATACGATTCAGTAAATTTCATACCAACTATTCAACCACGACGTTCGGCGTTCTCAATGAAACTGCAAAATTATATTTAAAAAATGCTGCAATTTAAATATGTCATTACGTGCTTTATTCAAAAAGGAAAAGACAGGATCACCAACATTCCCGTTACGTTGCAGTACTGCAGCAAGGAAAATGTCTGTCCATGCACTTCACTAAAAATCAACCATACCAATAACAAATAAAAATATACAGGATGTAACACAAAAGACTGGGCAAACTTTGGGCACGAGTTCCACGTAGCAAAACAAGAAAATATGCCCTTATCAACATGTGTCCGGAAACATTAGTTTCTGAGTTACAGCCCAGAGAACATTGTCCTGATCTATTGGACTATTGTTACCAACTTTGATGGCTAATATCTTTCTAGCAGGGCAGTGACTGCCTGCTCGTGCGTATTGAGAGCAGTCGTAGAGTCGCGAGTTATTTAACAGTTCACAATGCCCGTCAGCAGTCATTCGAACTCGTTGACTACATTCATACATACATATACATACTGTCATGTGTAGGGGGTTATGCGTGACTTATAAACGGGTTTAGGGTCGGATGATTGGATTGACACCTTATTCACAGTACTCGGGACTACAGGTGCTATCGCCATTTCACACTTTCTGTTCGTTGCACACGCACTAGGGTTCTCAGCCTTCACTAGTCGCATCCATGCAACGGATTTACACGTATAACAGTCTCATTGTAACGTCAAATCACACATGAAGTCTTCTTTTCACAGTCTAATTCCTTTCTTGTCATTATTCTGCAACTGCAAATTCCGAAGACACGACTCAATTCAATTCCTTTGCACCCAAGTTCATGCTCCCTGGCACGCTGGTGTCTCGAAGCTCCATTCTTCTCAACTGAACTCTTCTTTATAACCACTTTGTACGGACCACGCAGAAAACACGGCCTCTCTATTGTTGGGGAGGCGTGTTTACAGCGCTGCTGCATAGCAACGGAAGTTATTCGATTATTACTGGCGTGTTAGTTGCCGCGAGAATGTGTTTACCGAGTCGCTGCCTAACAAGGAACACCTATTCTGACTTCACTATTTCGGCTTTCGGGCGCCATGTCACAATACACACACATATACATATCGGTTCAAAGATACTGTACATAATTTTCTCATGTAGTGGGTTCCTATCTTCCTGAACATACCGCCTAGGCAGTTTCATTCATACTGATGGTCTCCATAACTTGATGATATTTAAACAAAATAGCTACAGCCATTTAAGCGAAATTTTTAGGCCCCTATGAAGGACCCTATTTTTGGAGTGAGAACGCTCATACTCTCGGAGCATTGGTTTATGAAGGACAAACTCTTAAATACAACGTATGCATAAAATTCACTCTACCGGTCAGGCGCTAGCGAAGTTCACATCCATCCATACAACCACACATACATACATACATACATACATACATACATACATACAGATAAAGAGTGAGAGAGAGAGAGACAAACAGAATTCTCAAGAACCACTTTCTCATATTCAGGGGCGCCAGAACCGTGTAATTCCGTCAAATGCTCAGACTGGTATTTTCACGATCATAATGCATTCGCGTACTACGTACATGAAAGAAAGCAATTCTGGGAAGAACTACTAGCCTACATTCCTTGATACGACATGGACCGCATAGAAAACGACGCGTCCAACAATTCTTCTACTGTTTTATGTATTCGTTGATGCGATAACGTTTTTACCAAGCCGCTGTCTAGTAACAACAGGGAGATATACATACAGTCACACAGACTCATGGGAGGAATATATGAAGTATGCCGTTAAGATGGGCTCAGGTGTCATGATACGAGTATACATACCAAGTTTCATAAAGATTGGTTCAGCCATTTCGAAGTTGATAGGAAAGATACACAAATAGCATGGGGATCGAATAAGCCCCCTCTTTTTAGAATAAGGAACGTAGGATAGAAATATTTCAATTGGAACTTTCAGGGCTTAACGGAATTATAATGCCACGTAAACAAGTTTATAGTGAACCGCTTCTGAGAAAAATAATCTCTAAGTTCGTAACTTAAAGTATAAAGTAAACTTATATTTGACCGAAATACATCAAAATTAAGTCCTCTCTGTAATCCTTCTGGTAGTTTCACAACACCAAGTTTCATCGGAATTTGTCCAGTAGTTTCGGAGATGGACCATGTGTACGGATAGACACGACCTTCCTCTTACACGTTCACTTCCATAACTTTGTGTAAAGAATATATAGGGATAAAAACGAACTAAAACAAGTAAACGTAAAAAGTTCTTACGTACAATCCTTCGTGGTCCTCTTAACAGTCTGTTCGCACCACAAAGGCAAACATACGACTCTCCTAAAGAGGGAAAAATTAACGAAACATGATTTTTTCTGAGGGTGTTAAGGACTTACGACAAACATTTCAGAACAACGTGTAAGTCCGCTAAATGAATATAAGCTCCCTTTTATTTCTCATGTCCGAGGTACTGTGATAAACTTCACAATATTCTATACTTAAAAAGATTTCAAGAGTTGTTTTTCGTCGTAGGTGATAAATGGTAAATGTAGTTCTGAATAACGGATTAAAAGAACGACCGTAAAACCATACATCGAACAGCCTCTCCAGCCTGTGGCAGTTGGTCCGCACCGCCGCCTATTCCACTTAATCTCGCCTCTGAATGAAGAAATGGTTACAAGCAATAAATAATTCGATTTCAGGTTTATTTTACTAGTAAACTTAACTTCGTAGTCAGGAATTTATGCGTTTCTCTGAGAAATCTAGGATGTTCACCATTAACTTTATGTAAAGCACAAAGTTTGTGAAACAAAGGTTCCTATAATCAGCTTCGCTGCCTGTAAACAAAATGCAAATTAATGCGAAGCAAAGAATCGACTAACCACTAATAAACCCCTTATTAATTTCAGCGGAAAAAGCAAGAGCCCCTGCCCCAAAAAGGCTATTTCCTTCTTCCAAAATCGATATTCTAGCCGAGAGGTCTAAGGCATGCACTGCCTTCGCTCGCTTGGTAACCGTGGACCGTGGGTTCGAATCCCACTCAGGGCATGGATGTTTAGTTTGTTTGTGTGCGTTTCTCTGTGTTTCTGTACAGGTAGAGGCCTTGAGATGAGCTGATCATCTGCCCAAGTAGTCGTACCGAATGTGTAAGATCTAGAAAAACCGAAGTGAACGGAGAAGTTCATGGAGGTAGGCCTAGGCCCACTGGGACTGTAGTGCCAGGGTGAAAAAATCGATATTCTCTCTGTCTCTTATGACCGATATGTCCTGTCAGCTTCCATATAAGAGAAGAGAAGCAGTTCATCCTATCAAACCCTATCAGGTCCATCGTATTTCTCTACCACCAATCTAATAACATGTTCAGGTCTTATATTCATACGAGGGTTGGAACTTTAATAGTGGCAACACTGCTGTAGAGACGCCATGCAACGGAACCAAATAATTTCGCTTATACAACACGTTAGTTACTTACCTACCTTACCTCAGAGGAAGTGGACTCTCCCTTCAGACATCACGCGCATGCGCAATGACGAGAAGAACAGAGCCTCGTGTTAGCTGGCGGTCTAATGTAGTGTTGTCACGATGTTTTTGAAACAGGAACAACGGAGTTGGATAAAGATTTAATGTGTCAGAGGCCATACAGCATGACAGTGTCATCAAGGTCTTAATGAGGCTTCCAGGGAATCTGCATTGCCTTACAGAACAGTGGCAAGGTGGGAAAAAGCCTTCAACGAGGGACGCCAAAATGTGGCAGACATGCGTCGGTCAGGTTGTCCTAGTGTCAGTGAAGAAGTGCATGCTCTTTACGCGTTACTGAAGAGTGATCGACGCCATACGATTCGTGAGCTGCCCGAGAGACAGGATTAGCGCATACGTCTGTGCTTCACATTCTGAAGGAACGCCTGGGCATGAGAAAAATTGCATCACGATGGGATCCGCATGATTTGACGGAAATGCAGAAATGGCTACGATACGACACTGCTCTTAACCACTTCGAGCGCTATGAGCGCGAAGGAGAGTTTTTCTTTATCATTATGCTGGATGAGACATAAGCGAAATCGTACGAGCCACAGGTGAAACGCCCTTCGAACGAATGGCGTCATTACGGGTCACCACGAAAATCAAAAGTTCGTCAGAACCCCAGCAATGTGAAAGTTATGGTGATTCTCGCGTACAACTGTGATGGTGTTATCCTACCGCATACCGTTCCCCAACAGCAGACTGTCAATGCGCAGTATTACTGTTAATTTTTGGAACACAACCTACGACCAGCTTTGAGAAAGAAGCGGCGACACTTTCTGCAGAACCCACCCATCATTTTGCAGGACAATGGTTGGCCGCATGAAGCACAAGCTGTGTCTGATTTGTTCGATCGATGGGGCTGGGAAGTGCTGTACCATCCACCTTACTCCCCGGACTTAAGCCCTTGTGACTTCGACTTGAGTCCTAAGATGAAGGAACCACTTCGTGGCATTCGCTTCAGAACTGTTCCAGAGATTCTTCAGGCAGTAGACCGCTCCATTCGAACTATCAACACAACAGGCGCTGCTAAAGGTATCCTACGACTTCCACATCACTGGCAACGGGTTGTACACAATGCTGGTGACTACGTATACATTAAAGGACAGTAAAACTTCGAAACATGCATCTATTTTGTATCAGCTGTAAATAAATAGTTGCCACTATTAAAGTTCCAACCTTCGTATTTTGGTTCTCATTTCTACCATGCCTGCAACATGTTCCGTCGTCACGCCATATTATTTTCCATGACAATGGTTGCAGTGCCGGAATCTTTTCTGCAGATGTGGTCACTTTCGCACCATTATTCGGGCAATAATTCGAAGTTGTGCCCACATTCTTGCTTCCACAGCATATATCTAGCACATACGTTCCTTATTTTAATGATACAGGGTGCTCAATTCTATAATTAGCAGCTTAGTTAATTAGTTATTAGAGAGGGTGGGTTTCCCCATGCACTGAGACCTGTATTGGTCCCTTGCGCTTCCCTCTATGATTTCTACCAGTCTCTATATCCTACCGGTACTGGTGCTTACCATCAGTCCCGCCCAGCCAGCGAGACCGGCTCTACTAGCTGAGAGGTATCTATAACTACCAGAAGTATTAGAGACTGCTGTTGGGCGGGAAACGTCCGTAAATTTGGCTCAGTGACCTCCTTTGGAGATATAAGGTTCTTTTACGTGCCGTAAAGCTACGACACGGGACCCACGGCTTAAAGTCCCTCCCGGAGGATTTGTTCTCTGAATTTTTCCGCCCTTAAAAATTCGACGACATCCGCCGGGTATTTGAACCAGCGTACTACGAATCATGAGGTGGGAACGTTACCTCTAGACTACGGAGGCCGCTTTAATTAGCAGCTTACTCTAAGGACTGTATTATAACAATTATTAGAACAAGGTGTATGCTGGAGTTAAGCCGGTTTAGCTCCGAGGTGCAGACATGAAATTCTCTCTGCTATGAAATCTTTCAACTGCCGTACGAAGCACCAGCCAAGACGACAGGTTGTATTGTCCCCAAGTTCAAAGCCTGGCGGCACAGCAAGCAAATTGCATCAGCAATTACATCGCTCTGCCTCGCTTTAGAATGATTCAGTCACTGACTCACAGCAAGAGAGGGGCTTGTGGACTGGTAACTGATCACAATGTCACGGAAAGATGCGGTGTTTTCCTTGGTGGATTGTGTACACATGTATGTAGGCCGTGCCATAGCTCTGGTGGTCAGTCACTGGCTTCCCACCGCGGCGGCCCGAGTTCGAGCCCGGGTCTGGTCATGTGGGATTTTTGACAGAGAAACTGATGAGAGTGGGGCAGGTTTTCTCCGAGTACTTTGGCTTCTCTGCCAATCTTCATTCCTCCAATTGCTCCAAATCACCACCACCTATCATCTGGGGCTGGTACAATAAGGCAAATAGCGGCCACAGTACCAAGTGGACTCAGTCTCACCCCTCTAAGAATAATAATAAAAAAAATCTGTTTTTTTTCCAATTTCATTACTGAGTTTCTGGAACTCTTTCTTCAACAATTATACGTAAAGCATAAAAATTGGCATTATCGTCATTTTTATTACATTAATTTTACTGTTAGGCCGTGCCATAGCCCAGACAGTTAGTCGCCGGCTTCCCACCGTGGCGGTCCGGGTTTCACAACAGGTCACATCAGGTGGGATTTGTGGTGGACGAGGCGGCATTGAGGCAGGTTTCCTCCGATAATTTGGTTGCCGCTGCCAATTCTCCTTCCACCGACTGTTCCACGCTCATTTATCAATCGGGGCTGGTACAATAGGCTGCCAGTGGAGCCGCAGCATATGCACTCGGTCTCACCGCATCCCACGAATTAAACAAAATACAAAGTTACTGCCGTGTCATTGCCACTCCTACTGCTATTACTTGCAGCTTTTAGTCAGTGGTGTTACAAACTTACGCTTTTTCTGTATCCACTCTGAAGTACGTTTCTATTTGCAGCACGCACGTATTCGATCTGGGGGGGGGGGGGCGGTAGCGTCGCTGGTTGAGGCACTATGCTACAAGCTGAAAGGTCGTGGCTTCGATTGTCGATGTCATTGGAATTTTCAATTGACCTAATCTTTCCAGCCGCACTATGGCCCTGCGGTCGAATAAGCTTCTTACTTACTTACTTACTTACTCATGGAGCTGAGCCCTTCTTGAGAAGCCAAATCTGCAGTTACTCAAGAATTTCCCAGCATTTTATGGAACCCTGAGGTTCATTACCGTGTTCACAAGAGCCATCCACTGGTCTCTATCCTGAGCCAGATCGATCCACGCCATACAATCCCAAACTATCTCTCTAAGATCCATTTTAATATTGTCCACCCACCTACGTCTTGGTCTTCCTAGTGGTCCCCTTCCTTCCGGCTTTCCTAACAATAAACTATATGCATTCGTCCTCTCCCCATTCCTGCTATATGCCCTGCCATCTCATCCTCCTTGACTTCATTCTAATCATACATGCAGAAGAGAACAACTTATAAAGATCCTCATTATGCAGTTTTCTCCAGCCTCCCGTCACTTCATATCTCTTCGGTCCAAATATTCTCCTCAACATCCTGTTCTCAAACAACCTCAGTCTATGTTCCTCCCTTAATGTCAGTGACCAAGTTTCACCCCCATTCAGAACCAAGGGCAAAATTATAGTTTCGTATATTCTAATTTGTATGTCTTTGGACAGCAGACGAGAAGACAAAAGGTTCTGGACTGAATGGTCGCAAGCATTGCCCGAGTTCAATCTCCTCTTAATTTCCTCCTCAATCAGGTTTTGATTTGTTATCGTCGTTCCCAAATATTTGAACTGTGCCACACTTTCAAAACATCTGTTTCCTATCTTTGTATCATTATTTTGCCTTGAATTTTTGTGACGAGACAGCAACATATGCTTAGTTTTCTATGTGTCTACTCCTAGACCAACCTCCTTACTTGCGTCAGTTAAAGTTTGTTTGTGTGTTTCTTCTTATGGCGACTCAGGCTCTAACAGAAATTAGTACCAAAAATCATCTTGGGGAGAGGGCTAAAGAGTGGCCAGCGCGTAAGGCTGACAACTTCACCGCCATCTGTGGGAGCGTCGACATCTCACAACCCTATGCGCCTCCACGGCCTGTTACTGGAGACAGCTTTACCTTTTACCTTTTTACCTACGTATCTGCTCTACATCTCTGCGATATTTTCTTCACTCTGTGCTAACTAGGTAATTGTCTCCTGTAGCTGTTGAGTTTGCGCATAAAAATAAATAACTGCACTGAACTGAAACATCATCATCGCCGTCCTAGCTGAAGACCTTTGCTAACGATATACTCCAAGAGCGAAAGGTCGATAATACAATAGGGAAGACCTGTGTGTACAGGCACAGAAGTAGGCGCAACGGCTAAGTACAGGCGGCCGAAGGTAAAGCAGCAAGGAAGTACGAATCTACAGGGAAACGAAAACCAAGGAGGCTGCTGGGAAAATGATCTTGAGGCCACTACAGAAACTGCGCTGTCCAATCCGTGAAGATGACACGAAAGTTATAGTTTGATAGGAGATTGCCGACTCTTTGGAGGTCCGTATGTCCCTTCTATGTCCTACGCTTTGCCGATTGTTTACTCGGATATTCTTCAACTCTGAAGATGGGGGCAGTATCTAACTCCGAAACGCTGGTAAACCGTTACCAGATTTTATGGAAAATCACACCTCAGAAAACAGTACAGTCGTGCCTCGACCTATGACTTCCAGATTTCCGAATTTTCGGAATTACAAACCCATTAAGTTATCACATTTTAGACGTAGGTACCAAATTATTTGATAACGACAGCTAGAGAAGCAGCTATATAATAGCCGTTGTTAAGTAACGGCTTCGCAAACAAGGATGTTTCTACGGCAATATTGGAGCGGTGTTTTCTGTGTGGTCCGCGTCAAGATGTTCTAAGCAGGACAGTTAATGAGAGCTGAGGTGAGTTTGTTATAAAACTGCTGAGCTTCAGTCGTTGTGAGCTGTTACTGTGAGAAGCCGGTAGCTGAGACAGGGAATAGTTCGGGAAACTAGAGCAAGGGAAACGTCCGGCGTTGAAAGCCGCTACCGAGCAACGGTTAGTGAAAATGTGACTGTGAATACTAGTGTGTGTTTGTGTGTGTGCAACAGTGAATTGTAAAGTGTAGTCAAGCGATGTATCAAGGAGTCCGATAAATCCGATCATCAATCCAAACCCCGTCTATAGACACTCTCCATACACGTGACAATGTCGATTAACTTATATTTAATATCTTTACTAGTTCGCATTTTTATCCCGTGGGCCTTTATATAGTTCATTATCAAAACAATAGGATTATAGCCTTAAGTTCCTAGAGCGTAACCTTGTATGTCTTATGTTATAATGAACTCGACCTAACGATTTTACGATTTACGACCCATTTTCGGGAAAGCATTAAGTCGTAATTACGAAGCACAACTGTACTCTTCAAGAATATATTTCTCACTTTTGAACCAGACATAAAGATCAAGGTTTCAGTTCAGCTGTCAGTGCTTCTCTGTGGGTAGCGTAGTTCTAACACGTATCGTTGTCACATTACTCCAATTAGCAACAATCGTGTGCTTGGCAACAGTTCAATATAAGAATAGAAATGTCATTACCATCCGTTTTCGCTGATTTTGTTCATTTATTTATTATTTATTTATTATTTTTTTAACTATATAGGGCCTAAGTCAGACTATTAATGATGCAATGTGGAAGCTAATGTAGGCTGGGCCCTTTTAACGACACTGTCCAAGAATTTGTCTGGATATCTGCAGAGTACTACCAGAAACGTATATCAAGATAGTCAGTTTCTGGGTATAGAATGTAGGCTGGGTCTCCGGAATACGAAAAAACAGTGCGCCCTTCTCCTGTTGATATTGACACGTGACTGAGTGACGACAGATGGGATTTCGATTGGTAAGTGGACTGACTGGACACTTTGACATACAACTCGTGACGACACTTTACAAATCACTGTCACACGCAGACGAGAGTTCTCAATCAAGGACTTTACAGCGCTGCTTGGTAGCGTCTTCCAATGGTGGATGTTCTGCTCTTTCCAGACTCATGTTCTCGCAGACTGGCGGCCATCTCGCACCAGCCTCCCACCTTTCTAACTGCCTTCTCAGGACTCTCTACTCTCGCCTGTACTCGGACTGATTCCCAGGCTAGCGGCCATCTCACATCAGCTTCCCACCCTTCTAACTGCCTTCTCAGGACTCTCTACTCTCGCCTGTACTCGGACTGATTCCCAGGCTAGCGGCCATCTCACATCAGCTTCCCACCCTTCTAACTGCCTTCTCAGGACTCTCTACTCTCGACTGTACTCGGACTGATTCCGGGACTGGCGTCCATCTCACACTAACCTCCTACTCTTCTAACTGCAGTCTCAGGACTGTCTACTCTCGCCTGTACTCCAACTGATTCCCAGGCTGGCGGACATCTCACACCAACCTCCTACTCTTCTAACTGCCGTCTCAAGACTATCTACTCTCGTCTGCACCAGGACTGATTCACAGGCTGGCGGCCATCTCACACCAACCTCCTACTCTTCTCTAACTGCCGTCTCAAGACTATCTACTCTCGTCTGCACCCGGACTGATTCACAGGCTGGCGGCCATCTCACAACCTCCTACTCTTCTAACTGCCGTCTCAGAACGTGGCAGGTGGTTGTTATATTATCCTCGCCACAATATCAACAGCACTTTCCTTATCGGTATGGATATAAACCCAGCAGTATGGGACCTATCATAAAACACTTACTGCTAGATCATGTACGTACATTTCAGTTTTCGGTATAATGCAGGAGTACTAAACCGAGAATCATTTGTATCAAATTTCTGGAGTTAATGACGTCAAATGTTCAGCATTCTGACACTATGACACAATTGCACAGCTTGCCCTCTGATCACAGTAACATTTCCCAGTTCCACTGAACTACCAAAAGGATTAAAACTGGATTTGGATAGAGAAAGCATCTCAATATATTTTAACGAATTTCGTAAGCTGAAAGTTACCGGAGACGAGTAGGAAAAGTATACCGAAAATAGTAAGAAATTCTGCGAAAATTTCTTTTAAACTTTCAAAGTCATGAGACGACGTCATCCAACTTCTAACATTCCTAAACAGAGATTTAAACTGAAGGAGCCCGTTTACATCCTTCCTGTACTCCCTCCCCCTTCTTTCCCTCTCATTAATAAGCAAATTCACTCATAGGAAACAATCACTACATTCCAAATTTAATGTAACACGAGACCTTCAGCAACCCAATGAGTGTTATGTTCTGTCCCTTCAGCTGGGGTGTGAAAACATGACAGCAGGACAGATGAACAAACAAATTTAATACAAAAGAAGCGGGTCATTTATACTCCCTCAATTATTTTCATTTTACAAGGTGAGACTCCTATAAAAAGTCTCCATTCCTATATTTCGAACAGGGTTCTGAGAGAACACAACGAATAGTTGGGGTATGGAATTAGTGCGACTCCTAACTCCAGGCACTATTTCGAATCCCTGTTAAAAATTACATTACCTCTAAACTTCAACTCAAGTCGGAAATCGTTAAGGAGAAACGATGCTTGATTTCAAACACATTCGTTATTTATCCAGGTCAGACAGCTTCTCAGAATTTTGTTGCCGTTCCACGATCAATTAGTCTACAAAGCCCTTCTTCGCAGAAAAGCATTTAGAGGAAAGCAGAATAATTAAGTTCTTTCCATAACTTATCACTATACCACACTACTAGCACGAACGAATCAACAGCACAGGCCTTCAGTTAAGTGTAAGAAAATGCAGAACTGTCCGTGAAGGCCTGCAAGTAACGCGAGGATAAATACAGTCATTCCAGATCTTGGTCCAGCCAGTAACTAGTCACTTAACTGACCACTCCTGGTACGTTGATTCCACTAAAAAGTTATTCTCGTAAAATAGAGCCAATGGGAACTACAAACGGTTGCTTTAATTTACTGGGCCCGTTCCTTAACCCTTGATGTTGTGGCGTATTTGCTCAAGGCAAGAACTGTGGAGCCAGAGTAAGAGCCGTTGCTAAGTAATGCCCGCATGCAACAACAGAGAAATTTCACAATACGAGATATGGCGCGTAGAGCCGTTGTTATGGAACAACTCAGTAAATACGTTTCCGTTCAAACGTATTCATGCAACAACAGAAGGGCTGTTTTCTGTGCGGTCCGTGCCGAAGGGTTATAAAAATTGGCAATGAAGATCGTTTAGGTTTCTCTGTGTGGAGACGGGGTCGAATACCTCCACCGTGACCCTGCGAGTCGCAGGAGGCGACGAAAATGGAAGTCTCAAATCTGAGACACTAAAATACGTATGGTTGCGGGTCCCAAGGGACTCGGACCCGAGAAAGAAGGCGCTGGCAAGAGCCAGCAGCATATGCAAAAGACAGACCCGTCCTCTCGTCAGAGAGGGCGTCCCACAAAAATAAGACCTAACTGTCAAACGGTAATAATTAATATATGGTCATAAGACTTACTGACTGACTGACTGACTGACTGACCGACCGTCAGTCGCAATGTGACTTTGACTTTGACTTGATCATTTAGGTTAGTTTAGTTTCGACACGCCGGCCTGACAAGATATGAGCTTGGGAGCAGAGAAGTTGAATTGAGGAACTGAGGCATCAGAATTGAGTGCAGTTCAGTGGAGCTCAAAGTCTGGCTGTGAAGAGAAGACTTTATGTGTGCTATGGCACCGCGATATTTGGAGGCTAGTGGAGACTGCAATAGACTGAGAACACTAGTGGTGTAACATTGATTTCTAAAGTCTGGTGATTAGGGGAAGCGCTATAATTATCTGTAGTTACGCGTTGTGTATATACTCGTAAGTGATCAATAAATCCAATCATCCAACCAAAACCCCGTCTACACGTGACAATATTTTTTCGGCGTTCCTCCTATTCTTACAGAATAATCCAAAAATGTTCTCTCCCAACAAAATCGTCTTCGGAGCAAATGGGTAGCTGAAGAAAGAGAGTGAGCCAAAACAATATACATGTTTATAGGCAGGGCTGGATTTCTGGATCTGACGTCCTCACAACGGTGACTATGAAGAGTACACTCTTCGGGAATACAGTACCGTGTAGCTTGGCAGAAGTCCACCGATGTCTCTCCGTAAGGACGGTAGATCTGAACTGAACTACATGGCGCCATAACCCACAATATCCTACACTTCATTTTCAACTTTTTTTTAATGCTAGTGGGGTGGGACTAAGTCCCTTGTACTGCGGCCACTTCTGGCCTATTGTACCAGCACCAGATGATAGGTGAGGGTGATTGTGGAGCAATTGGCGGAATGAAGATTGGCAGGGGAAACCGGAGTACTCGGAGTAAACGTTCCCCAGCGGTGGGAAGCCAGCGACTAACCGCTTGAGCTATGACGCGGCCCCCGTCATTTTCAACTTACTGCACATCTATTTAAAAGCAAGGAAATGGCTCCAATCCTATTTCCAAGGAACTGTACCGTCTGAAGCAGAAACTGAAGCTAACAGAACAAAATTCGAAGGGGTGTACACCATAATATCGTACACAAAATTCCCAATGATGTTCTTTGCAGTTCACTGGCCTTACTTGCCGTCTGTTTATAGAATCTGATAGCGGTTTATAACACACAAGTAAAGCGGAGTTTATTACATGTCAGTATGGCTGAAGCAAGATCTGACCGTGAACTTTAGTGAAAATACTGAACACCGATTTTTTTTAATCTACCTAACGGCTTAGGCGCTAACATATCTATTAGCATGCGACAGACATAGACGGAGGCCAGACAAGACCTTTGAAAGATCTGTTCATGGACCTTCAACTTCAAATTTCAAGGAAATCAATCCAATGGTTCTCGAGTTGTGAGATGAGAGAGCATGGAATTTTCTTCTCTTTAATCACCTCTACATCCGTATGACTTATGATATTTAGCATAGCATCTGTTTTTCATTTTCTCTACAATTTTTCTTTGCAACATTTCTTTCAGGTTGATAAACATTTAGACACAGGCCTACATGCGATGCGCAGAAATCTGGTACCTTTCGTTGCAGCCTGGTGGCCCTATCCGTAACTACCAACAACGACGCAGCCTCGCACTTTCATGTACATGAATGAACTTACAAAAGCGGAAGCTGCTACTATTTGGTGGTATTTGTACAGCAGAAAGCAGAAATGTAAAGGGTTGCTATTTATCGGAAGAGGATGTAAAGAAGGTAAAGCTATCTCTGTAACAGGCCGTGAAGGCCCATACGTTTGTGATACGTCGAAACTCCCACATTTCGTCCTGACAGTAGGTTCACACTTGGCGGTGAGGCTGTCAGCTCTACGCGCCAACCGCCCTTTAGCCCCTAGGAAGATTCCTGGTACTCATATCTGTTAGAGTCTGAGTCGACAACAGGGCCATAGTGCGGCTGGAAGGATTAGGTCAAGTGCAAAAAATCCACCTCATCGGGAATCGAACCCGCGACCTCCCGGCTTGTAGCATAATGCATCAAGCAACTACACTTCCGCGTGCCCCTCGGAAGAGATGTAAAGTACTTACAACATTAGACACATCGTACTGTTTGCTGTAAACTGCAGATTATACGGGAAATCTAAACCACGAGGAGTGTGGTGTAACACATATTGGCGGGTTTTGACAGAGACAACGCACTATGGGCAGATCTCTTATACTGCAAAAAAGTTATATCACGTACAAAACCCACTTATCCAGATGCAAATCCCGGTGAAGTTGAATGCAGGCGTTCCCGACAAAAAGGAGTGCGCCTTAAAATTGTCTCACGGATATGACAAAGAAATGAAAATAAGATTATGAATTAAGAACTGGGAAGGATGTGGAAGCAAGCGATTGTGGCATTATTCCTACATTTCACAGTTTTTTTGGGGGGGGGGGGGGTTGAAATAACTTCACGAAACTCAACTTGGACAGCTGGTCTTCTTCATGGGATTCGTTTGGCATACTAAGCAGAAACGACTGTTGTAAGAAATGTTTTTCTGCGCTTGATTTGAATATAGTGAAGGAGGACGACACATGAATAACCAACTCCATGGGGAACAGTCCTTGAGACATTCACAGTGACTCAAGCAGTCAAGTATTTTCCCCTCTATTACGTAACTCCTAGGTTCATTAGCGTGTACGTAAGAGTGGTCTCACCCTCCAGAAGGATCCCATCCTCATCCATATGAATTCAGTCCCGCCAACCCCTACACCTTCCATGCTGGATTTCCTACCAAAAGTCTGTGTGTATTTTCTGTCTCTCCATACACGATAACCCAACAAAATATCATCTTCAATGGTACGAATATCATGATAATGCTTGGTGAAGAGTGGCCTAGAGGTTCTTAAGCCCCTCGTTATGGAATTTTAAACAAGCTTCTCTCTTGCGCCTACATACTGTCACGTGTCAGTGGTTCCGTGACTAATAATAACAGGTTCTGGTTTGGATTTATTGACATCTATGCATTAATACAGTTCGGAACTACAGGCAGTAGAGCGCTATAGCTGATCTTCACTCGTCGCATCCTGGCAACGGATTTATCATAGCCTGTCACTTCAACTCACACATGACGTCTTCTTGGCACTGCCTAATTCATTTCTTGCCACTTCCTGCAGCTATCAATTCCGAAGAGCCAGTTCCCTATTGTTCTGTACTCCTACAGCTTCTGAACTCCAAATTCCAATTTTCTAATCTATTCTCCCTAGCTAAAGTCAAAGTTATGTTACGACCGACGATCAGTCGACCAGTCTGTCTTGGAATAAAGCACACACCTGGGGCTTAAGACCCGATCTTTATTACTGTCAGACAGTTTCAGGTTTGTTGATATGGGGCGCTGTCTGTCGTTTGCCGGAGTCACTAATCTCTCTAGCTACAAACAGATTCTCGTTATATACTTCGGGGCGGACCCCATACAAAACACCATCTTCTCTTGTCGAGTATTGTTGTTACCTATCAACACGTTGTAGAGGGGTCCACAGAGAACACAGTTCCTACTGCTGCGTGTTCGCTGGAATGTGTATACTGGGTCGTAGCCCAGCAATGGGTCGATACATCACAATAATATCTTTAGAATCTTGGTCTCAAACACCGCAAACCTGTACGACTTCACAGCGACTGAATGTGATGAAATCTAGCGCGATGAGCCTCGTGTGTACAGAATAAATTTATGTTTCGCAGGTTGTCCATGCCTCCATCATCAGGGACTGATCGCAGGAAAACTCATTACATCTTCAATTTACGTTCTTCTCTTAGGGTGAAAGGTCAAGTTTCATAACCTTGGAAAAAAAAACAGATTTATAAATTTGTACAGAATTATCGGGAAACACTCAAGAAGCGCAAAACATGTTCTGGGGGTAACTCGCTTAGGAACGTGAAACTGTGCAGTTTAAAACTGAGTATAAGTAACTGCTAGTCATTACCTTGCGTGCAAAGAAAACGCTTTTATGCTACTGCAGGAGTCATCATTAGGACCTTGGATGTGGAGGTAAAGTAAATGAGATTACATCCTGTTTTGGAAAAAAACAAAGAAAATGCCGAATGACTAAGCATTGGAAGATCTCTCTTATGTGGCTGTTTGCGATTACGGATAAAAAATATGTCTTGATACTTAAACTGGTCTGATGTTCAACTTTAAGGTTGCAGCTTTCTCCGATCGCATAAAAATATAAAATAAAACGAAAGAAGAGCCAGCTACAAACACGTTCTGTCAAATGGTCAGTCAGTAAACAGATAAAAGAGAAGCGTGTACTGCATAAAAGGAAGGTCATTTAATATTATCCTTCACTGTATCTGAGGTTCACGAACTAAAATAATAATAGGCTTATGCGTTTTCTCTTACCCCCACCCCAATATCTTAATGATCTCCTTAACAAGGCTTATCGCTGTATATGTGCCTGTCGCAACCCACGGAACATAATTTAATTAGATTCTAAAGGGTTCTGGGTGAAAGATTAATTAGAAATAAAATTTCAACACTTTAATCCCTGTTGTTCCTCACTGAAGGACACTGAGCTGTTTACCAATACATCACTAAGGGAGGAGTTAATATATATAAATATATTGTAACGTGTTTGGGGTAGATACTTCCATGGTAACGCAATAACAGTGAGCCGTTCTGGGTGAAAGATTATATAGAAATAAAATTTCAACACTTTAATCCCTGTTGTTCCACATTGAAGGACATTGAGCTGTTCACCAATACATTACTAAGGGAAGAGTTAATATACTCGTATATAAATACATACTGTCACATGACTGACTATAGAGGTGGTTTGGATTTATAACTGAATTTGCTGAACACTCATCGAACGTAACCACATGTAACTGCAGCGCTGTCGCTAATTCACGCACTCTACAATTCACTACAGCACGTATAGAAAAATGTCTCTGTCTTCATAAGTCGTTCTCTCGTAATGGCTTCCAATGCCGTAGCTTCTTCAGCTTCCGTGTTCACGCGCCTACTGGTCGGCGACTGTCTGCCAACTAAGTAAACTCTTAGACCTATCCTCCTTATAACACCACGGTAGGGGCCACATAGCAAACACCGCCTCCAACAGTTTTTCCATTGTTGCGTCACACAGACGTCGCAAGGACAACGTAGAGAACACCTCTTCCCACCGTGCATGTTAGGAATCCATCACTCAGCAACGGGCGTTGCTTACAGAGTCGTTACCTAGCAAGAGGACTACACGCTACACTACATTGAAATTTCTTGCTTCTTCGGTCACTGGAAAGTTTTCTGCCAACAAAAATGAAACCGCAACAAATTCCTCTTAACGCTCTACGATAATTTTCTTTCTGCCCCTATTTTTTTATTGCTAGTGGGGTGGGACTAATTCCCATGTACTGCGGCCACTTCTGGCCTATTGAACCAGCCCCAGATGATAGGTGAGGGTGATTGTGGAGCAATTGGTGGAATGAAGATTGGCAGGGGAAACCGAAGTACTCGAAGAAAACCTGCCCCAGCGCCACTTTGTCCACCACAAATCCCACTTGACCAGACCCGGGATCGAACCCGGGCCGCCGCGGTGGGAAGCCAGCGACTAACCGCTTGTGCTATGGCGCGACCCTTTTTCTGCCATTAACTAGACACAGAATTTACGCAGCACACTTCTGGGAGCAGACATCATATTAACAATTTTTCGAGATTCCTTCCCAGTATATTGATATACTAACGATTTCACAAGACTTCCCTGATGTTCTTGTCCTAATTTTGCATTCAAATATGCAAATCCGTCTACAGTTTTCTTTTTAAGTCTGACAAATATACAGAATGTTACGCCAAGTGCAGAAACACTCCAGTCGCTGACACCTACAGCTACGCAGGACGCGTACACTCCTAACAAAGAAAACAATGGTCCGGCAATGCAGGCGGTTTACGTGACGGGAACGTCCAGTCATCTGTCTGGATATGCCACTTCCCAAGCGTGAACGAGGTCAATTTGGCATATTCTGTCAGAGTTCCGTACAGTTCCTTATGCCAGTGTTGTGGACTTAACTTGAACGTCCATCAATTAATAAATATCCCAGAAAAGCAGGCCACAAAAACGCCGGCGAAAGTTGATAAAATGTTGATCCTGAGTGATGTCATTAAATAAAAAAGATCACGTAAGTTGAGAAAATGTGGACCATGTGTAATACCACCAACTCAAATGCTGATAATACATTAGAGATGTTTAACGCTCTCAAATAAAAACGCCCTGGACCCCAGGAAAGTTGACAATTGGACTGCTTCTTCTCCGTGACAGCGCCGTCGTTCACAAGGCAAAGAAGGTACGGACGTTTTCAGGAGCTTAACCATCCATCCTACAGCCCAAAACCTGTCTCTGCTCGTCTATTTACTATTCAGGTAAGTGAAGACATGTCAGTGGAGAACTTCCAGAAAGGACAGAATTTTCTGCATGTTAGGAGGTTCAATAAATCGATTTCTTTCACAAAGAAGTGAGGTCTTCAGAATAACAGAAGTTGGGTCCATTGAAAAATAAAATGTATGTTTTCCTCTCAGGCTTATTTCTTATCAGGCTACTTACAGGACGACCCTCGTAAAGTTAAAGGTAAAGCTATCCCTGTTAAAGTAGGCCCTGTTACGGCCCGGCCGCCCTTTACCCCCAAGAAGATAAATGGCACTCATTTCTGTTAGACGCTGAGTCGACCCCAGGGCCATAGTGTCACTGGAAGGATTAGGTCAACTGAAAAATCCAATGACCTTATCGGGAATCGAACCCGCGACCTTCCAGCTTGTAGCATAGTGCCTCAACTAACTGCGCTACCGCATGCCCCCAAACGACCCGCGTACGTCTTCAATTCAAGACTAAATGATTTGTTTGCTAAAATCATTGCCACTTACAAAATTATCGAAACGAAACACACAGCTTTATGCATAAGAAAACATGCTCCTCAAGTACTGAATCTGTCTCTATACGCAGGCATTCCTACTGGAAGGGCTCCCGAACTCTCTCCGGCCTTAGCTATCACCTTCTCACAGCAACAGCTCACAACGACTGAACTGCAGCAGTCCTCTTAACTCACTCCCTCACCAACCGACTCTTAAATTCACTGACTGACTGGCTCATGACTGAGAGAGAAGTGGTGGTCGTAGTGAGACACACTACATTGGGGGGGGGAGAAACTATATCTCCGATTTTGAAGGTTCCCAGGCAGTGCCCGCTTGTCCTTCTGGTAAAGATAGAGCATATGATCAGATTTTTGTGTGTGTTTTGCTAACGTTGGGAGGGCTATATTAAGGNGAAAACACCGCTCTGTTGCAGTACAATTGTTGCCGTGGAATCGTTGCGTTCGTGCCTGTTGGCGGAGCCGTTACATAGCGACGGCTGTTGTACAGTTGCTTATTACGCGGTCGTTGTCTAGCAACGGGTCCACCTGTCACATTATTACCATTACTAGTTATTATTAAAGTCGGGACGGGTGAGTCAGACTACGGGCTACGGGTACGTTTCCCTGCAGTGAAAGACTTCTCTTTACTTTACAGCTTCCAGACCGACTCTGGGACCCACCAAACCTCCTATTCATTGGGTACCGAGGGCTCTTTCTCCGGGTGGGAGGGTAAAGCGGCTGAGGCGTGGAGCTGACCACTAACCTCCATCTAGTGCCGAACTCAAGAAAGGTAGGGCTATACCTCCATTCTTGTCTTCATGGCATAGCGATTAGCTAATTACGCACAGAGATAACTTAAAATTAGTCGCTATTATTATTACTATTATAGCTGAGATACAGAAGTCGGTATAGCGACTAGCTACGGGCTGGACGGCCGAGGGGTCGGTGTTCGAGTCCCGATAGGGCCAAAATTTCTCTCCTCTCCACGTCGTTCGGACCGGTTCTGCGGCCCACCAAGAGTTCTATACAACAGGAACCGGGAGCGATTACCCCGAGGGTAAAACGGCTGGGACGTAAAGCTGACAACTCACCTCCAACAAATGCGGTAGTCAGAACACACTGATCTACACATTCACTCCCCATACGTCATCAAGGCTTAGCGCTCAATTAGTTGAGCAGAAGGACAACTTTTATTGCAATCCTTGAAGAAATCGGACTCTCTCCTCCTGCACTGCATTATGGAGTCAACATCTCTATTCTTGCAATCGGCGGACTCTACTGTTTGCTACACACACGACAGGCCTACACGAATCCTGTTCAGCAGAGGCAAATATCCGTAAGTTTAGACACTTTTCAGTGATTATCAAAATAACATTCTTCAAATTGGATTCACTAAAAAACAACTGCGACCAACGAAACCAACGGTTTTAGACGAGACAAAACAGCGGCAAGTACCACTGGAAACAATGGTGTGAATGACAGTGAATTCTAGCAGTTTACGTGTGAGATACTAAGTTGAAACTTTCGACTTTAAAACATTTTAAGCCTTCCAATTTGAATAACAAGAAATACTGGGTAGTTACTTTAATTTGCAGTAGAACACCGGCGTAATGACGTAACCCACTAAGGAGAGACTCCTGACACAGCTCTCCCCTTGAATACAATCACCCGGTAAGTATTACTGAACATCTAAGGCAGGAATTATTCAGACCATAATTAAATACCCTGCTGTCACAGCACCGAAGTTTTAATTAAGAGGAGCCTCAATATGGAAATAAGAAGGTGGGATTTCCACACTCTAGGGCACAGGATTCCACAAGCAGAAATGAATGGAACCTACAAACTGTATGATTCTTGGATCTGAGATTCTCACAGCGGTGGCAATGAAGAGTTCGGCATTCTTGAAAGAAACACGGTGTAAACCGATTAAAGTTCTACGACGTTTCGGAGAAACGTACTGTCTCTTGCTTCTTGCTTGGCTTACTCTTCGACCCGTTCCTCCGAAACGTCGGTGAACCTATACCGGTTAACAGAGATATTGGGTTTTCGGACTTTATCCATCGTCCTGGTTTTAAGATAACTAAGAAAAACACGACGTTTCCGTCCTCAGGTGAGGGAAAACACCTGGTCTAGTGATTGAGGCTAGCACTTTCTAAGGGACCCAACAGAATAGGTGTTTTCCCTCACCTGAGGACGGAAACAGATCTAGTTTCCGAAACGCCGTGTTTTTCTTAGTTATCTTAAAACCAGGACGATGGATAAAGTCCGAAAACCCAATATCTCTGTTAACCGGTATAGGTTCACCGACGTTTCGGAGGAACGGGTCGAAGAGTAAGCCAAGCAAGAAGCAAGAGACNACCGGTTCATATGGCTATGCATCCAAGAAGGCAACAGTCCTTTAGGAAGGTAACAGTGGAAAATAAGCGCCTAAGACAATAACGTGCATATGGCAACCGAAGTAAAGCTTCATGCTTTACAGACTTCTTAGACTGAGCTGCATGGCGAAAATCACGTTGCGGCCGCTTTCCCCAAGGAAACAAACCCCCCGTTCTTGATACACAGTAGGCTGAGTGACGAAGAGAGATGGCCCAATACCCCCAACCAGATTTCGAACACCTACCATTAGAGCTTTAGTGGCATACTGCTTGATGCAACCAAATTTGTTTCATATAACCCATACTGACAACGAAATAAATAAAGGACTAAATTTAATTAACTAATGTGAATGGTTTCTGTTAATCATGAAATGGCACGAGTATTGAGACAAATAGGAACCAACAAGGGCCTTAACCCTTCCAAGTCTGATTTTAAAACATCGATAAAAAGGGCCGAAAGGAGATGGGCGTGTGCGCTTCTGGGACATATATACTTTCCTAGAGACACAGCAGATGTCTTACATCCCAATACACTCTAAAGGGTTAATTTATTCCTGTCCGATAACTCAGTCGGTACAGCGAGTGGCTACGGGCTGGACGACGTCCAGACCGGCTGTGGGGCTCACCAAGCCTCCTACATAACGAGTACCGGGGTCTTTCTTCGGGTGTACAGTGGACGGGGACTGAAGCTGACCACTCTTCTCTAACTAGTGCACATGTCAAGAAAATGTGGATCTATACATCCACTCTCCCATACGTCTTCGTGGCGTAGTGCTTAATTAGTTAAGCAAAGGGACAACTTCGCCTTTTTCACCCAAAATACTGACATGCCAACTATCTATAGGAAAAAAATAAATCAGAAACACATACTCAGGTAATATTAAGATAGGTTAAAAGGCTGATACAATACAGCGGTCCCCCTTCATTTAATATACAAGGTGGCCCAAAAGTTAGTTAACTGGTTACTAAAATGTACATTAGAAAACGTTAGAAATGTTCTCTTTTGTTGTTTCTTACTAAATTAAAGAAAAAATTGTTCGAAATGAGATCCTCCATGTTCAATGCACAACTCATAATGCTGTGATACCGTTCTAAAAACTGTCAGGTTTAAATCCGAACATTTAGGTTAATGTGAAAGGATGTTTTAGGTTAACTGACTACTGGGCCGCGCGGTTTTCAAGGAAACGACAGCCACTTACTGTATGCAGATGCTCAAGTGCTACCAACAGATGCATGAATCTACTGTAAAAAATCTCTCTTTATTTCAATTAATAATGGAACAATCGGTCTTGAGATTGTGTTACTAAAACTAAAATATCGTTTAAACTTTTCAACCAATACAACATAGTTATGCTGAAGTCAATATTATAAACCTAACAGACACAGGACAAACAAACTCAATGGTTTTAGTCCGCAAGCGAACTATATGGACAGAGCGACAGCCGCTTGCCGGCGAAGTTAGTGTCAAATTTATCGGATAGATGGAGGGTGCCGCGTAGTCAGCGCAACGAATTCCCACGGCCGTTAATTTCGGTTTTCTAGACCGGAGCCGCTATTTGCTTGAAATAGCTCCTCAATTATGCTCACGAGACTGAGTGGACCCCGTTCCAGACCCACTACTACTCAGAATATCTGTAGCGCCGGGAATCGAACCCAGACCTCTGGTTTTGTAGGCAGGAACTCTGACCACTGGACCACAAAGACGGTCACAGACACAGGACACGGAAACATTTACAAATATAAATGTTGTAATTTTGGAATGTTTTAGCAAAATATTTATTGGATTTCTTTCAATCGATCTAATCCTTACAGCCGCACTATGAACCTGGGGTCGACTCAGCCTCTAGCAGAAATGATTACCAGGAATTAATTAAATAAATTTCCTGGGGAGTAAAGCGCGGCCGGCGCGTAAGGCTGACCTTACCGCCATCTTTGAGCCGATTGTCTAGATAATGTGGGACCCTCAACGTCTCACAACCCTATGGGCCTTCGCGGCCTATTACAGGGCTAACTTTACTTTTTTTACTTTACATATCTGTGATTATATTGTGGCATGTAGGCCCGCTGCTAGGCAACGACGGCGAAATAAGCAATTATACAATAACCGTTGCTAAGCAACGGCTCGGCAAAGAAGCCTATGTCCAATGCAACAATTAAAGATGTTTTCTGTGTAAACCGAGCCGAGAAGTTATAAGCATGAAAGATTAGTGGAGAGAGTCAGTGAGTTGGTTGGTGACTTCGTGATTTAGAGAATTCTGGGGCTCAGTCGTTGTGAACTTCTGCTGTTAGAAGCTGGTAGCTGATACCAGGGACAGTTCGGGAACGCAGAGGAAGGGGAACATGCGCTGTTGGAAGCCGCTATCAAGCAATGGCTAGTGGAGACTGTAACAAACGGAGAACACTAGTGTGTGTGTGTGTGTGTGTGTGTGAGAGAGAGAGAGATATACAGAGATTTATAAAGTGTTGTAGTAAAGAGATGTATAAGTGTGTAATAAACCCGATTAACAATCCAACCCCGTCCATAGTCACTCGATACACGTGACAATATACGTATAGAACAGTAGAGCACACCAGCGGTAAAATGTGGCGCTAGGGAGACAACGACATACCGTATCAGGCGCAGAAGAATCGAAGCTCCAGAAATAAAAGAGAGAAGTCCTTAGCTGGATCTAGAACGTTAGCAGTAGATAAAACGAAAAATAGTGAAAGCGCGTGAAATACCTCATGTGGATGACAGGTAAAAAAATGACTACACACAGGAGAAGAAAACACCAAGCAGACTGAATGGGTGCAGACAGGTGGCCGACGAGGGTGTGGAACTGTAAACGTACAGGAAAAAAAACAGAGAAAGACGATGTGAACCGTACAGAGGCGTCAGATTTCCTGTCTTTCTTCTTCTTCTTCAACCTTCACTTCCAATTCAGAATTCTCTTCTGAAGTTACAAATCTTTACTATAATCAGTAAGACTCTTTGGAAGTGGGGGTGTTAGGTGTGTCAGCACATCGTAAGGCCACTACAGGATAAATTGAAAACGCACACAAGCTTCGAGTGGGATTCTAACCTACAATCCCAGTATTCGAATGACCGAAATCAGTAAGCGTCTTCGACCGCGCGNCCAATTCTATAAATCGTAAATTACATACTCCGTCCACTACGGGAACGAGGACGCGTCATGAGTGACGTACATCATTACGTCATCATTTCAAAGATTTTATAGGCTCCATTTAACACATTTCCGGTATTTGTTCGCCAAACGAGAAATTCACACATACTTAAACAGGGCTTTTCTTCCATAAGTGTGCCTATATGCCTCCTGCGCGATGGGTACCGGGGCCTCTTTCCCTTTGGGTAAAGCTGCCGAGCACGAAGCTGACCACTCGATTCCGACAAGAGCCGAGGTCCAGAATACGTGGATCTATATATCCACTCCCCCATACGTATTCATGGAGTATTGCTTAGTTTAGCACAGGCACATCCTTACATTTATGTTTAAGATTGCATGCACAAGGTATGATGTATCGTGAATCGTGGAGCAGATGGTCTTTAATTACAATATGCCTATCAATCTATCTCTCTATGTATCGCTCTACAGTCCTTTCGTTGGACCTTGGCCGCTTTTTCGGTTTTATAATCATATACACAGTCGGTAGGACTCCTTGGGAGGGGGATCAGCCCGTCACAAGGCCGCTACCTACATATAGGACAACACAAACACATAACAAACGCACAGAAACATCCACCCCTTGAGAAAGATTCGAATCCGAGAACCCAGCGAACCACAGTGATCGCCGTTATAATGTACCAGAAACGTCTGTTCCCAGGCGGTGGGTCACAGTTGCCCAACAATTCAGTGTCAAGCAAAAATATAAAACTGTTTCAGTATGCTAACAGAGTGCATCCAGCGCTCCAAGGGCCCACTACTGCACGTCGTGCTTCTTATCCATCAAAACGGATATTTTTATGCACCTCGCGTACACTGCAGTCTGCTGTAGGCGAAGAATGACGGCTGCAAGCCTGAGAGGCTAGTACGGGATGAAAACACTGGGCGTGCGGCGTGAGCGCTGATACCACAACAATGGATACAAGAGCCGGCGAAATAAAAGTGTTCAAAATTAGTTCTAGCAACACCATATTAAAGCTCCATCAGCGCAACTCACACTCGCCAGTAACAACGGATCATTCTGGGTACACACTGACGGATCCTGCCATTGCAAACGGGCCGCAAACACACAGTATCTCATTAATCATGCATGCTGTTCGCTTCAGATACTATGCTGAACCGCGCACTTCTGCGATAACACCAAGCAAGAAGTTTTGGAAGGCACAGCGAGACCCGATACAGTACAATACTACTTCTCCTTATTTGCAAATACAATCTCAAAGAACGGCCACTCTTCTGGGATATAACGCCATATAGGCCGAGTGTTCACCGGCGGCTTGGGAGGACGTAAAGAATCATCTACCCGACTACACGGCGTTACATCGCAGAATAATAGACGTACTCTTCATATTTGCCACTGAGGGAACCTCAAATTCAGCACAGCCCCACTGGTTTGTGTCATCGCCATGTTCATAACGCCGGCCAACAGCAACAAAAAGCTATATACATCTGCAGGCACGATTGCAGCATCACAATCATCGATCGCCGTAAAGAAAGTAAAAGTAGGCATCCATTTTGCCTAATCCCCTGCTCTATGAATTCATAACTGAGACATAAAGTTGTTTTCAAACCAATGGCGACCAATACGTTATACTGCATGGAGCTGATGTCTGTAAACGCGCTCTGAGC
This sequence comes from Cryptotermes secundus, assembly GCF_002891405.2. Classification (NCBI taxonomy): domain Eukaryota; kingdom Metazoa; phylum Arthropoda; class Insecta; order Blattodea; family Kalotermitidae; genus Cryptotermes; species Cryptotermes secundus. Next base: position 2,077,518 of record NW_019737394.1, read on the forward strand.
CGGCTTTAGCTAGCCGTGGCCACCCTTTAACATTTCAGCTGGGTGGTATATGGGTAATGATGAGATGGACGCGTAGAATGGTTTCGGATTTACCATTGCTAACTGCTAAAGTAGGACCAGAAGGTAATTCACGTCAATAGGATTCCAGGACTAGGGGAACCCCACAGAGATTTGTTATGGTCCTTTCTCATAGATGAAGTTTGGCGTGACATAGCTCAGGCAAGATGGGTCTGAAAACCTTTCTCGAGCGTCTTCGCAGGAGTTGCTTCTTCACACTGCTTCAGACAAACAAAGAAAGAAAGCTGTACCACTTTGCTCAGAATATTTATTACCAACTCACTGTTTATACGACTAAGGGAGACGTAAATTTGTACTACTTTACATGTTACCGAAGGTCTGCATATTTGAATTACGTATATTCGCCAGACTATGAATGCTATAAATTATATTCCTTGAGTAAACTGTCCTCAGCCGGTCACGGCAGGCGAGCGGCAGCATAGCCGATGTCTCGGCCGAGATTCGAACCGAAGAGCCCTCAAATACGATTCAATATCGTTACGTGTGGGTGTTCGGTTAGGTACTCCTATCTTCCTCTCTCAAATAAATAAATAGCTCCAAGGGGCAGAGTTGCTTTTGAGAAATTCATAGTCGCTCTGTGAGTAAAGAAATGTCCCACCTTTTACGGCATCTTAAGGTTCATTATCGTGTTAAACAATAGCTCGACATGGGTCTCTACCCAGAGCCAACTGAATCCACTCCACAACTTCACGCCGTATTTCCTTAAAATTATTATCCTCACGTCTACGCCTAATCTTCCAAGTAACATCTCATAAGATTTTCAAACCAAAATACTGAATCCATTTGTTCACCATGAGTGCTATATGTTCTGCCCGTCTCTTCTTTCTCGATCTGATCGCCCTAACAACAGACTGTTACAGCGTAGCCTAGTAAATTATGAAGGTCGTCATTATGTAATATTTCTTTGTCATACAGTTGCTTCATCTTGCAGTATTCTCCTCAGCAGCATTTTGTCCTCAATTATCCTCAATCTAAGTTCTTCCTTCAAGGTGAGAGACCAAATAAAATAAATTATAGTTTCCACATACTACGGGATCCGTTTCGCGTATTCACAGACGAATCAGCATACAAGACTGAGAGGCATGTTTCCAGAGGTTCCTGTAAATCATTTTCGATAAGTGACGATAGAGAGACTACTGTTGGCAGATACACCTACAGGTAGGATTGGTACTATCTGCCGCCAGAGTGTTCATGTTCATTGTTACCGTAACCTCACGCCTCGTATCCATTTCTTTTCGTGCGTGTATAAACATGCCACCAGTGTGAAGGCGGATAGAATACCTCCATCACAGACCGGCGAGTGGTGTAAGGCGACGAGAAAGGAACCTGGTGCCTGAGGATATAATTGGGCCACCCTGTCACTGGGTGACACATATACAGAGACCATGTCCTCCAGGTTAGGGGTTGGTCGCAAGGCTGACGACCTTGCTCTGTAAAAAAAAAAAAAGTATTGTTGCGAAATTCAGAGAAATGAAAAACCGATGGTCAAATTTAAGACAATTCTGGTGATTCTTTTGAGAAAGATGGTTCAAAAAGGGCTTTTTTTGCCAATGACGACGTACAAATACGCACATATGTATACGCATATCTGGTTAAATGTTTTGTGCGTTATGCTGTAAAATCTCACAAAATTGCTACTGTTTAATATGCCAATTTGCACAGACGAAACCTAGATGTTATGGAGACACAAATAAATACTCATATGTAAAGAATTTAAAGAAACGGCCTATGTTTCGGGTTGCACGATTAAAAGCTCCCCCAGCCCCATGATGCTGAAATCACTGCTCGTGACCTACCGCCGAGAGGCAAACGTGACCTACTACATGCTGCAAATAAGTGAAGCATCTGTGATTCCAGCAACCTGAGAAAAGTTAACAGCGAACCGCTATGTAAAGATTATGCACATAGGAATATTTGAAGAGACAAATCAAATGTACAAACGAACGTACTGACACGCCCAAAACAATATTCCCAAATACCATTTTTATGTTCGAGCCACTGCAAAAGGCAATGCCGTTACCTTGGTGAACATCTGTTCGGTTTCATTCTCAGCAGGTTAAGGTCATTATATAGAGAGCAAGAGAAACGCGTCTGTTTCAGTAATGAAGACCACATTTGTCTCTCTCACTGTCATGAGTAAATCCAACTTCTGCAATTAACGATCCGACCCAAGTACGCACTTACACTACAGCTCACCAATAAACATACGCCTGCTAGAACCCAATTTAATCCACAATACTATAATTTCCACGCCCGTCGTTAATAAGTCTAAGCGTAACAGAGTTTGTCGGTTTGTTTCCATGTAAACGAAGTTCAAAACTGATGTTAGTTACAAACAGGAGCAGAATATGACTCCGTTAAGTGGTGGTGTGCTGCAGTCCGTATTAGTGTGGTCCTTTACAGAGAAATTTTATCTCTAGACACCAGGACACTTATTCTGTCACTGGAACGTGTCTGAAGATCTGGGCTAGGATGCCCCATACGTCCCGTTTTATAACCGGTGTCCCGGTGCCCCCACAAATGATATAGGAAGCAAATATACCTCTACTATTATTATTATTATTATTATTATTATTATTATTATTAGTAGTAGTAGTAGTAGTAGTAGTAGTAGTAGTATTATACAACAAATCTGGGATTAATAAACATTTACATTTGCTATTTAACTTTAAATTTCCAATTTCCTGTGTAGATTACTTGCCGCGATGCGGTAATATTGCATGAGATGAATGCTAACAATTCAGTCTGAATGCTGCAAACTGCCATCCGATAGAAGCAGCATTTGCGTTATTGTATTGTTTTGATACGGGGTTCTAAAGCATACACTGCAATACTGAACTCCAGTGACGAGAACATGCAACCGAAATAACGACTGACATACATACACATGCAGTTATGCACACACTTCCATTGTGTTTTTAACGTTACTGAAAAGTTGTTGCCATGTAAACTAAACATGATCATGGAATAAATAACTTTAAAAAATGGTTTTGTATATGGCCGTGGGGTCGACTCAGTCTCTAACAGAAATGAGCACCGGGAACCTTGCTGGGTGTAGAGAGCTGCCGGTGCGTAAGGCTGACGACCTCACCGCCATCTGTGAGCCTACTATCTAGATAATGTGGGAGCCTCGGCGTCTCACAACCCTACGGGCCTCCATGGCCTGTTACACGGGCAGCTTTATCCTTGTGTGTATGTTTAAAGCGCTTGCTTAGATTGGCTTTCACGCCCACTTCTTCAGAATATCTGCCTCGATCACTGTTTGCACTTTAATCGAAAGCTATTTGTCCCTTTGGGGGGGGGGGTTCTGAACTATGATCGCCTAGTCTGGATATAAAGGGAATAGTGGTGGGAAGACGTACGAGCGAGTATTTGCAGGCTTCACTGCGTTATTCCTAACACATGACGCCCTGACTGTCGTGAAACCATCTATAAAATCCCGAAACGTCGCTGCCAAGGAGAACGAAAATTCGTAGGAAGCGCCAGAACCACGCTAAAAGAGCTGTGAAACTCGACGCAGCTGGGAGGCCCACTCCTTTATGGGGTTCACATTTTAATTAACCTTGTTCAGTGCAACCCGCTTTCACGAATCTCTACAAAAACCGATACAGGCCTATCAGGTAGTTTTAACAGCTTCATCGCCGGTTTAAACAGCAGGCCTATTCATTACTCTCCGTCAAGCTCAATACACTTCAATCCGTCAAACGTACTGAAGTAGCTAAAACTTTTACATTACGGACCCTCGAGAAGCGTTGCCATGCAACTGCTTACAATGTACAGACTGTCAGTTACTAATTCCAACCGTCGGGAGCTGCGGTCTCAACTGTGTTATACCAAACAAATGCAGAACGAATTGCGAATTGTAAAAAATGCAATTAAATGAAAACAATATAACGTGGCGAAATAAAAATAAACTATTTCAACGGTTAAAAGTCGAATTCTGAATATCTCGAATCTGTTTGATTTAATGTCGCCCAAAGACTGAAGTCTGAACTGTCTAAAAATTTTGCCGAAAATATACAGAGCTGCAGCAGAGTATTAATCTTCTTCAAGTCACTGGATGCCTGCGCAGTTTACATCAAATTCTCAAGAACAGCATCGTCATAAATCTCAACAGAACACTGTCATTCATAGTTCGTTCTCCCTGAATCACGTCACCTGTGGGGCGCTTATGGACATGGAGAAGGTGTCAGGTGAGAAAGTAGAAAGCTTAATTCAAAATGAGCCAAAGGATAAAAACATTCTGAGCGCCTATTCTCACCACCAGTTTCAGTAATATACTTGAATACTGTAGCGTGTAGAGCCGTTTCTAGGCAACTACTGTAAAGAAATAAGTTTCCGCGGCAACAGTGGAGGTACTGTTGAAACCGTGTCTTCTACGGTGGTCCATGCCGACGAGTTACAAGGACAACTGAAACAAGAATCAGCAGTTGGAAGGGAGCCGCCATTCGGAGAGGACTTGATCCCGGAAGCAGGGCAATAGCCATTGTTAGAATCCGTTGCCAGGCAAGTACTAGTGAAGACACTGCGGGCTGCAAAACACACAGTGTGCTCTAGTGCTTTGTAAAGTGTGGAAATATGTGATGGCGCTACAATTAAATGTAATTACGAGTTGTGTGTTAAAGTGATCAATAAATCCAATATCCAATCCAAACCCCCGTAGAGAGTCGCACTCTATCACGTGATAATACTTTAATCGCAGTCCTATAATACTCATACTGCAGCTCTGTAAGCGTATTCCATTAGCTCACAGATTTCCTCCTGTCCTGCTTTAAGGAACAGGAACACAACGTGACGCGGGAGTTAAGGGAATTTCCTCGACTGACCGTTAAAAGCATGCAATGGGGGCCAGCATTAAGTCGCTGTGAATGTTACAGTTATTCAATGGACACTAAAAGGATGGGTGCTCAAAGAAGTCTTTGTATCTCTAATACTTGTAAGAAGCAAGCACAAAATGCAGCTCAGCATCCTTAGCGGCAGCCTGCAGAGATCTTGATGCAGCCAAATGTTACTCCCACATCGACAAGCTTCTATTTAAGGATACAAAACTGTGTACCCAGACTGCGGAGGGGGCATCGTCTATGTCATCACTATATATACATCTCGTGGGCTGTTATGTTTTGTAACTCTGTCACATAAGGCTGCCAAATACTCTTTCACAATCGTACATATATGTTTTGACTGAAAGTTGCAGACGAACTGGCCACGAGCTCCAGGTCCCAAAACAAGGAAAAAAAGTCCAAATCAACACATGTCCCGAAACATTTGATTTGTGAGACACAGCTGAAAGAGTACATTTATAACAAATGATCAAAATGTCCTCCATATCAGTCTATGCACGCTTCGACAAGTCTCATCATGGAACGCCGCATCCGTTAAAAAACATGTCGGGGTAGTTGCGGATAGTCTGACAGGCATCCACAATGTGATAGTAAAGTTCCTCTGCGTTGTCAACAGAAGATACAAACGGGTTTTTGTGTGTTCCCACAAGCAAAAATTCAGAGGATTCAAACTGGGGTGGAGCGTGGAGGCCATGCAGTGGGTCCTTCTGTACCTGTCCCTCGGTCATGACACGTCTTACTGAGAACATCCCGCACAGCGCGGCTACAATGTGCCGGAGCACCATCATGTATGTACCGCATTCGTGCTCTGCTGCCAGTGGTACAGCTTCCAGCAGCTCTGGCAGACCGTGTAAGAGGAAATCTGCGTAGTGGTTACCTATAAGCCGATGTGGCAAAACAAGCGGGCCTACCAGTCACCAACAATCCCTGCCCACACGTTTATGCTGAACTGCTGCTGCTGTCTAGTATAGATTACACCATGAGGATTCTTCTGTGCCCATGGGTGTTTGGTGTTAATACTGATGATGCTGTAAATGTACACTTTCTGCTATAACTCACAAATTAAATATTTACGGACACATGCTGATATGGAATTTTTTCTTGCTTTGATACGTGAAACTCGTGGCCAAAGTTTGCCCGCAACTTTTGAGCAATATCCTATAGAAGCAAAATTGAAAAATTGTTCCTGCGCTTAATTAATTGATTAAGCATCATGCGATGAAGACACCCTTGTTCACCGGACCTGCTCGACTAAGTTTCATAATATCCTGATAGCTTCCTGCCATTTACGGGGTACAACGTACGCCTATAGCTTACTGTGTATTTAGGCTTAACATAAAGTGGTAATTATTGATATCCAATTGGAACAACGAACTGAACGGAGCATAATCCTTCCAAAGAAATTCTGCTAAAATCTTGTCAATAATTTTCCATCTTCATGTTTAACCCAACGGTTCATTACCATGTTCAGATGATCCTAGCACCTATCTATCCCGAGCCAGCTGAAACCATTCCACCTTACACCTTGTTATGATCCATTTCCATGTTATTCAACTTTCAATTCCGACAATAAGCTTCACTCATACATTTCGCAAGAACTCTAAATCCCAAGTTCTGTCAATATCCGTCAATTCGGATCAGATGGACAGGCTCAGATATCAAAATCATTAACACTAGAAATGAAAAAGAGAAGCAGACAGTCGTGAAATTTACTAATCGACTGTACGGTTAGTTCATACAAATATTCGATTCTGTAAACATGAACACAGGACCGACAATAACGCAGTGGAAACGCTAGCGGCAGCAGGGTAAATTAATTGCAAACTGTCTGAATCAAGCCCGTAACTGTGGGGAAATTTATTCTCCTGGGATTGAATTCGTGTTTCAGCGTTCAGATGTTCACTGTGGACGGCTGCTCATGAATGTTCATCAACTGTTTGTCAATTGATCACTCTTGTATCATAAACAATAACCATCGCGCTTTACACTCTCTTCTGTACGAGCATAACAAAATAAAGGAATAGTACTCCATTTATCTGTTCCCCGGTACCACAACACATCACTACGAGAACAGTGAACTGCGAAGTAAGCCTTGTTCGGCCAGGATGGGATCCAGTACTCCAAAATGGACCTAATCAGTTTTCTCTAAAATATTTATCATTATCAGAAGCTTCATCAGTTAGTCCACATAAATTTATATTGTGGTGTACAGACCCGGTGCTAAGCGGTTGCTCTGTAAACAGAGGCCGTTGCTAGGTAACGTCCGCAACATACACAATAGAACGGTGTTTCCTATGTGGTCCGCGCAGAGACAAGGGACAATGATAGTCAGTTCAGATCAACAGCGTGGAGGCGGGGTCGAATACCTCCACCGTTACCCTGCGAATCGTAGGAGGCGACGAAAAGGGAAGTCTCAAATCTGAGACAGTAAAATGTGGTCGCGAGTCCCAAAGAGCTCAGACCCGAGAAAGACTGCGCTGGCAGAAACCAGCAGCATATACAAAAGACAGACCCGTCCTCTCGTCAGAGAGGACGCCCCAGAAGAACAAGACAGTAACTATCAAACATTAACAAATATCTGGTCATGAGCCCCAGGAGGGGGTCCGACACCAAGACTTACTGAATGACTGGCCGTCAGTCGCAATGTGACTTTGACTTTGTCTTTGAGTCAGTTCAGATACGTACTGTATATTGCGGTCAACCAAAACATCAGAGTATCAGATGATACTGTATCCGACATTTTGAACTCACATCACCTGCCAACAGTATTCCACATATTGGATCATGTCAAAATTAAGAATCTTTCGGAACCTATTAAGAAATTCACAGATTGCAATAAGTTTCAAAGCGTCGACTCTGAATTAATATCACCGAAAGTTGAAACTAACTCAGGGGTAGAAGCCGATAAAGCGCACCTTTACAGCCTCTGTTGCTTCAGCATATAGGCTGGCGACCAATAAAGTTACACTTGCGGACATAAACAACGATCTTCCTGGTCTACATCATTTGTTAAAACATAAGCAAAAGATACGAAAATCGTGGTAAGACACCAGGAATCCAGGGTGTAAAACAGCAGTTAACTGGGTCATGAAGTCAATCTGGCAAATGACACGTAAAGAGGCATTTGAACGGTGTGATACAAAGAGAGGTAACACTGAAGTCACACCTCAGGCTATACGGCCCACTGCCATCCCTCCTAAGATGGGTGGAACAAGGCCACCAACTGCCTTAAATTTCATCCATCCGAGAAAGCTAACACAACTGCTAACTGTTCGGAAACTCAGTTCACACATCATCATCTCTGAGATGAAAACCATGAAGGTCGGGTGGAGGCTAGAGTTCAAGCTCTACTCGAAGACACAGACAACAGCACCCCTCAAAGGATAAAACCATGCGACTTGCAGAAATTAATAGATTCTTTGAAATTGAGAAAGACCTGTGGAATTGTTAGCATTCCAAATGAATGCCTCAGGCACCTTCCAAGGCTGCCACTGATACACCTGGCCCATTTATTCAATCATTGCCTTAGGCTGTCCCATTTTCCAAGTACTTGGAAGGAAGTAAGTCATAACCTTATCGAAACCCGGTAAGGACCAAGAATTCCCTCAAAATTTACGCGAGATTAGCATCCTGTCCGCAACAGGCAAACTACTGCAGAAAGACATTCTGAAAATATTCCAAAAACACACTGTAGAAAGGGGCCTGCTTAACGCAGGCCAGTTTGGTTTCCGTGCACGTCACAGCACGACACTGTATGCGGCTAACGAACCATGTGACCCCCAATTCAACAGTAAAATGTCTACGGCTGCGGTGTTCTTGGACATCGAAAAAAGCCTTTGATATCACATGGGACTATGGCTTTCTACATAAGTTGTCAAAATTGGAATTTTCGGCCAGTTTAATCAAGCTCATTGGATCTATTGTTTCACAACGAAAATTTAGTGTTTCGCTGGAAGCCGTAATATCTACGCCAAGCGAAATGCAAGCAGGCGTGCCACAAGGTTCGGTCCTGTCCCCTACTCTTTTCAATGTATATATAAATGATGCCCCCAAACACGCGGCATTCATCTAGCCTTCTTTGAAGACAACACCTTGTCTGTATGCGACAGATCGAAAGGAGGGTTTTGTTGTTAGAAAACTCCAGCGTGGTCTCAGCTCAATGGAGGCCTGATGTGAGCAATGGAACATCAACATTCTTGAAGATAAGACTCAGGGGATCTACTCTGGAGTTACCAGTCCCGGTAGGGTCAAGAATTTTCTGTTCTCCACGTCGTCCAGACCGGCTCTGCGGTCCTCCCAGCCTCCTATCCAATGGGTACCGGGGGTAAAGCGGCCGGGGCGTGAAGCTGACCACTCACCTTCAACTAGTGCCAAGGACAAGAAAAATGTGGATCTATATATATCCACTCCCCCATACGCCTTCATGGCGTAGTGCTTAAATAGTTAAGCAGAGGGACAACTTTACCTTTTTACCTTATACCAATTCCTCTGATGTAATAACAATTTATACCAAGGCAACTTTTTCACAACGCACTTTTCCTTTTCGGACAAAAATTTTCATACTTATTTTTTTTAACTTAATTGTACAGCCATGTTTTTGTCACCATAGGCTGAAAGAGAAACACATACATATTCTGCTAACAAGTTGATTCGTGCTAGCGTTCCCAGCCATTTCAGTTCTGGCTAATCAAATAATTTGCGTGCTACTACGCAACACAAAAGCGCAGTTATCGAAAAATTTTCCAAGTTAAGGATTCAAAAATCAATGTTCAAAGTGAGATCATGGATATTTCTTCTCGATTCCACCTCGAAAAATTCGAGGCTCCAATATACTCAGTTTAGAGCTAAGTAAAAGTTTGCTAGACTTCGTCACATGACGTTCCTGCTTACGTAACTTTCACATTTCCCCACTTACATCTCCTCTCTTAGGTCCCTGTACTGTCCTTTGAACTTCGTTTTCATATACTAGTAACTCATAATCTTCATACGGTGTAAAGGTTCGGCCACACAGAGCGCTACGTACGCTATGTTCGCTATACGAACAGAAAAATTTCTCCCTTTATTGCCAATGTGACTGGCCACACAGACTTCCGTACGTTACGTACGCTATGTTCCCTATGTTAGCTGCGTCGCAGAGCGTACACAGCGTACGTAGCGAACATAGCGTAGCGCTCTGTATGGCCGAACCTTAAGAGACCATAGAGAACAACGGATAGATGTTTTATAAATCCTATTACAGAATGCTTTGGTAAACCAGTGAAATGACAACCGTAACGGAGTCCAACAATACCAAGCACTTCCTAAAACATTTGCTCCGTTACAATAATTTGCAATCTGCTAGGAAGCGTACTTTTTTCACCCATGTTTTGTTTTTATGCTAGAAACATCGGGAAATGCTGAGTTTCTAACAAAATGACATAACCTCCCAAACACGCACAATGTTTCCAGCTTCCATTTTTCTAAAAGTGACGGATTCCATGTCTATGTTCTGGTTTAGCAGAGTTCTACTTAATTCGAACGGTGGTGAAAGCATTTATGCGGAAGTGTGTACAGTCTACTTAATTTATACAATGGCATTTTATGTCAGTTTTCTAGGTGGGTAAGCCAGAACAGAGAAGGACAAACCCCGGTCCAGTTTCCGAATTACTCGACTCAGCAAACTAACCCCAAGCCAAAATTCGCAATAAAAGCACTCACATTCAGTCCCGAATCATGTACAGCAATTACTAAGCTTGAAGAGCACAGCTACCATATGCTTTAAAGAGAAGCGTTGATTTTGGAAAACGTTAAAGCACCCAGCAACTCAGCAAGGTGTCTCAAGCGGTAACGTATCTGACTTGTACTTTGGAGGTCTGCGGTTAGAATACTGGCATACATATCGACTTTTCTAAGAGTTTTCGTGGTTTCCCTAACCTCCCTCTCTCCCCAAGGTAGTAAATGTCGGGATAGTACCTCATATTGAGGTCACGACCGTTTTTCCTTCCAACTCATTATTCATCGCGCGTCCTATCCTTCGACGCTATACAGTCCGTTCTTGACGACGTCGTTAAATAAGCCATATGTAAACAAATAAAGATGTTCGACTCAACGAGAGGCAACAGCCCCTGACGCCTACTGCTCGAAGGGCTGGGGGGGGGGCAGATGCAGGAAAAGTACAGTCCGTAAGACTTTTCTCAGTTTCTCTCCGAAAGGACCGAATAATGCTCTGCCTAGTTTATTGAAATGTTCACCGGCCAATGTTCAATCCTACCAACCGTTTGCACGGTGCGTTTAGCGTGAACATATCAATTTCGCTACAGAAAAGTGAGGGCGTTCGGAATGTTGGCAATAAATTGTTACTCTGGGCATTATTAAAACACGTGATCATATGCTGAGCACTTGTTCCACTGTGTACGAGTAAGGAATCTAGCAAATATTCTTACTCAGAGTGAAAATTTATGCTCGAAGCGTTTGCTTTTAGTTTAATGCTTTGGCTCATGGTTGAAGTATTATGTATGAATGTCGTGAGTAAAGTTTCATGAAAAAAACATGGCAGGTTTACTTACGATAAAAGTATTTAAAATAATACAAAGTCCTTGTCTCGTTTCGGTGAAGAAAATCTGTAGTCTGTACCTGAGACTTTTATGGAATATCCAGAGAAACTACGAACAGTGCTCTTTCATTGAAGCAAAGGCTTAAACTGTTTCTTGGGTACGGGCCTACTGCAGACACTAGATTTCAGAGAGCAATTTGAGGCGAAATCTGTTCTCTCCAAAACTATAGCAGTATCAGCCGTGATAAGAAGCAACGTATACAAGAAACGCCGACCAATGAATTTCGCTTCCTTCTATAAGAAATATTACTACATTTCGTCTAAAACGTTTTTAAGGGTGCGTCAGTCCTTGAAAAGGCTGCTTCATGGAAGAAACGTCCTGCATGATGAACGGCATCTCTGGTATGGTAAATCTGGTTACCATCGTAAGAGGGAAAGTTCCTAATAATGACATGACGACGCGTCCTCACACATGTTTCAGACACGCAATAACGAGACAAAGAAAGTGGCAAGAAAGGTACAACTTACGACCTCAGAACAACCTGGCTTTACTTTTGAAATAGAAATGACAGGTTCTTTTTTCCTTCATAAATGAAATGTGGGAAGGCCCAGGACAGACGCTTTTAGAGGTACCCATCTTTTTGCTGCCAAAAACGCCGTTGGTCATTGAAGGCTACAGTCTCTTGCAATTCCGTATTTAATTGGAAGATGGTAAAACGTTGGTCCTCCTACATTCTGAATATGTCCGCTTCGAATCCAAAAGAGGACGGATGTTCCTCTCTTGGGTATCCCAGATCTCACAAGCGACGCGTCTCGAAGACGCAGTGTGGCGGGACACTTTTAAGACGTCGCTCTCGTGAAAGAATGTGCTGCTCAGTCTCCTGATACAAATTCAAAATTACTTCACGTTTAGAACTTCGAAGACGTTAACTTTATTAATTAGCTTACCGTGGAGAGCCTTTCCAAATATTTTGCAATTTACAAAGCCGAAACCTGCGAGAAAGCGTGGCATATACTCGTAATTACAACGTTAACTAAGCAAGAACTTGGGTTTGTGATCGTACAAGTGCCAATAAAATATTCAGAGGCCATTTGTGTTTACTGCGTGTGTTACGGTGCAGCGCGAAGTGCCTACTGTCCTACCCGAGTCTGGCCAATTAAACGTCGAGATGAAATCCCATGAATACTTATCCCTGAGCTAGTTATTCTATCCAATTACTGCCGTGAAGGTGGAATCCAACCCCAAATCTGTAAATCCCCCTCTGGAAGACTACTGGCGACCAGGCAAATTCTAAAGGTGGGTGGCAACAGTTCCCGATTCCACAATCTTCTAACATCCCAACCCATCATAAAAACTATATCACTCAACTCAAGACTGCCACGAAGGGAGGAAGAAAGGGCGGCTACAGTAGCTTAAATGGTTCATCAGTCACTGTCAGGAAAAATTAATGATAAACATGCATCTGTTCGCCGCTTTTTAACATAATAAAATAATTTCAAGCTCCGTATTGTTTTAGAACAGTTATTGAACAAACTTTCAGGATTACGCAGGATTAGGTGGCACTTGTACAGGCAATTAACATAACATGTAGGAAAGCTGAAAAGTGTTTAACGGAATGTCACCAATTAAAGACTTTATAAAAATATACACGAAGTTCTGAGAAGAATTAAACGCCTAATTTCCTTTCACAACAAATTCGGTATTTGATACAAGTCAGGCAAACCTCTATTACGCATCTGTAAGTAAGTCTATGAAACAGTAATACTGATGGGAGAAATGCGTGAAGTATGCCGCTGAGAGGGCCTCAGGTGATATGATAAATATACGACATTTTGTGAAGACTGTTTCAGTAATTCTGGCATTATAAAACTTATTACTTTAAATATATCAGTGACTGCAATGTCGGTATTACTGATCTGAGGGTTTTATAAAGTACGCCGTTCACATGGCATCAGGTGGCATGCTATGTGCCTACATGCCAAGTTTCATGCGATTCATTCATATATTCAAGTAATATTAAAGTTATTACCTAAACAATTTGAGGGGCTGCAGTGTTCCTATTGCTGGTGGCAAGAGTTTATGAAGTACGCCAATGAGATGGGCTCAGGTGACATGATATACACGTAGAAACTAAGTCTCATGAAAATCGGTTCAGCCGTGCAAGTAAAATTAAGGGCATTACATCGACAATTTGAGAGGCTGCAATGTTAGTACTGCTGATGAAAGGGACTTATGGAGTATGTAATTCATATACCTTGGGTGGCATAATATATATCGCCTTGATATGACTTCATGAGGCACGATACACTTACCAAATTTCATAATATTGGTACAGGCGTTGAAGAAGTGTCGGGGTTTCGCCTCAGCAATTTTAGAGGCTTTAATGATGGTATGACTGATGGCATGAATTTATAAATTGCGCTGTTGTAACGGGTTCAGCATGATACACATACCAAGTTTCATGACGATCGGTTCTAGTGATCAGGTAACATTATGGTTATTACCTCAACAATTTCAGAGTCTACAGGGCTGGTATTACTGATGGGAGGGATTTGTAAAGGGTGCCGCTGACATCGCTTCACGTGGCATTATATGCTCACCAACTTTCATGAAGATCGCTACAGGTGTTCAAGCAACATTAAGGTTTTGACTCAGCAATGAGAGACGAGATGAACATTGCGGCAAACGTCCTGACTATCAACAAACAACATGGACTGGCGTCGGATAAACATCATTCAGTCATACCAACAGAACACCAAGTATTATTACCCACAAAAATCCACAGCTTTGGAAATGCAATGGTTAAGGTTTGCCAAGTTTTCATGACGGTTATAATATGTGGTCTGGTACATGGGTACCAACGTTTCGTAGCAACGTGCAGCCTCCAGCTCCAAAACAGAAAACAGACATGGCGATGGTGCAAAACTTTAAGGTCACATCCCACAATTTTAACGTAGTGTAGCGTGGACAACCGTTACTATGCAATGACCGCGAGTCAGGCGAATAAAGAACGGTGTTATGTAACCCGTTTCTAGGCAACGGATCGGGTAAACATGTTCCCGCTGCAACGAATGCGCACACAAAAACACTTATTTTTGGAAATGGTGTTTTCTGCTTGATCCGTGGAAAGGTGTTATAAGGCAGACAATTGGGGCGACCCAGATGTCTACTAGAATTACGGCATAATCTGCTGTACTGAGCCTGGACTGACAGAGGCCCTGTATATATTTAATACATTCATTATCGTGTTTAACATGTACAATGTAAATATCCTTTACATTAAGACAAATGACTTACTAATACAGACAATGACTCTGACAAAAGACAGACCCGTCCTCTCGTCAGAGAGGGCGCCCCACAATAACAAGACCTAAACTATCAAACAGTAATAAATATCTGGTCATGAGCTTCAGATTGGGCTCGACACCAAGACTTGCTGACTGACTGACCGTCAGTCGCAATGTGACTTTGACTTTGACCCAGATGTTATCAACTGTCGGCTGAGTTTTGCAAGGATGGCTGAAAACTGATGGCGCTATAATTCAGCTGACAGTTGGGTTGTGCACGGAAGGCTGTGAAGCTGAAGAGTCCCCACTGTTAGAAACCGTTGATAGGGAACGACTGTTGAAGACACTGCAGGCTGGAGAAGACTTAGCGTGTAGTGATTTCTAAAGTGTGGAAATCAGTGATGGCGCTGTAATTACTTGTAGTTCCGAGTGGTGTGTATAAGCGGTCAATAAATCCAGTCACCAATCCATACCCCGTCTACAGTCACATTCCGAAATCGTGACAGTACTTATGCAACGATAACGTTGATGGTGATTGTAATAATAATAATTATGATAATAATAATAACAACAACGCTTTGGGAGCATAACACGATAATTCTAGAAGTAAACACACTGGTGCAAAATTGCAAACAACGGCCATTCTGAGAAGAGCACACATCTTCAGGAAGATATTCATGTAGCGCCTAATTTACTTTCAAATGTACTCGTATTTTCCATAAGCCTTAGGGACATGGTGTGA
This sequence comes from Cryptotermes secundus, assembly GCF_002891405.2. Taxonomy (NCBI): domain Eukaryota; kingdom Metazoa; phylum Arthropoda; class Insecta; order Blattodea; family Kalotermitidae; genus Cryptotermes; species Cryptotermes secundus. The sequence goes on from NW_019737394.1 coordinate 2,092,999, forward strand.
CCGTCTCGTGGAAAGGGCACCCTGTAATATGGCGTAAAATTTAAAATAATAATAATAATTACAACTGCATGCAATACGTTACGAGTCGCTTTGGACTGCAGAGTTCATGAGCTAAACTACTGCCCTGGGTTTACAAATGTATATTACAAGGCTACATGGCGTTGTAACTCAAATACCATAAACTGAGCTGGATAAGTTATTTGTGACGGGAAGAACACCAATGGCACGATGTTTGAAACTTACACAATTAAGCAAAACTGTCACAAAAGATGGAGCAATTTAAAGGCAAAGACAAGAAAAGTAGTTTGTGAAACAGAACTCCTGGGTTCCAGATTTTTTAACACTCCCCGGAACTTCACAAATCATTCCAAAGGCTATCTAACGATATTACAAACAAACTAATAGATGACAGTACATCCCTTCTTGAAAACTTATCAGGTATACACAGCAGTTCAAGTATTTTCTGCGTTCATACATCCCTATTTTTTTATTGCTACTGGGGTGGGACTAAGTCCCTTGTACTGCGGCCACTTCTGGCCTATTGTACCAGCCCCAGATGATAGGTGAGGGTGACTGAGGAGCAATTGATGGAATGAAGATTGGCAGGGGAAACCGAAGTACTCGGAAAAACCTGCCCAAGCGCCACTTTGTCCACCACAAATTCCACTTGACCAGACCCGGGATTGAACCCGGGGCGCCGCGGTGGGAAGCCAGCGACTAACCGCTTGAGCTATGGCGCGGCCATCATACAACCCTAAGTTCACCACTGGAAACTATACGGAGACGTCTTAATATGTAGGTATTATGTTCCCATCTATTTGTTACGTCTCCCAAGAGGAGTTTTACGTCTCCATAAGGTATTTACATCAAAATAACAGTATACATTTATCATTTTTCCCTAGCGTGCTTCACAATTCGACTTCCCCATTCCTCTTTGTTTAACCACCCTAGCAATATTTGATGAGCAGTACAAATTAAGAAGCTCCTGTTCATGTATTTTTACCTAATCCTCTGTCACTTCCGCTCTCTCTTGGGCATTTGCTGCACGTGCTAATGAAACACATGCTGACGGCTATAACCTGCAAAGTTGCGATTCACAACTTCGTGGCAATATAAGATAAAACCACTGGAAAATTTGTGCTAATATATTTCAATTAATTTCTATAATTGGCCTGTCTCTCTCTAAACAACTGGCAGGACACATACGAACAAGTGAGTTCTCAGTACTGGATTCTTTTATTTTTTGTCTGCAAAGCCCACGAAATCTAGACTCAAGAGAATAACAAATCTAGGGTATGAACATTTCCCTGAAGGTGATGATGGATTTCACCTTACCATGAAGCTGTGCGCATTCTAGAAGAAATGTCAGGCTTCCATAAAGCACACACAATTACAAAACAATGGCATGTGAACCCGGGCAAATGGTCTGAAACTTGCCACCAAAAGAAAAAAACGCTGGAAGGCCTTCTGCATACGTTAAGCAGTCTATATACGGAATGATTCATAACCGGCCTGCCATACTTCGGGAGGCATTTCAGTTGGCAATGTCGAGCAACATTCGTTCTATTTCCAACCGTTGCGATTCTGCGGATGTTTCACCTGAGATCAGGAGAAACGAGATTAAATTATTAATCACATTAGTTTACTGGAATACTTTATGAGATACCCCTTAAGTTAACCGTTCAATATGTCCACCATGGCTTTCTCAATGCGAAGCCTTGCACGGTTCAGACATGAACTTCTGAGTTATTTCAGATGCACGTAGCAGCATTCGAAATTCAGTGCAAAGTTTCCACTCTTCTGATCTCACAGGCCACCTCTTTCATAACACCACATAAAGAGAAATAAAGCAGAATTACGTTCGTAATTACGTACCCACTTATTCCTGTAAATATGAGTCGAGTAAGCTGTAACCTGAGGCGTCCCATCGTGCTAAAAGAACATTCCCAGAGATAAGTCCTCAATTAAACGCGGCAAGTCGTTCGTCAGGAAGTACAAATAATTAGTAACAGTTAAATAGTCTTTCTTTCGGAATGATGGGAAGCCTCAAGATACAGCTTCCCTGAATCAGTTACGGGAATCGGTGGACTGGACGTGCTGGTCCGCGGGAAATGGTCCAGTACCTTGGCCGCCGTTCCGTGGGCCTCGCAACGGCATTCATCCAGGATGTATGGCTGCTGATGCTCCTATAGCTTCTTACAGCCTTGATGTCTCGTCATTTGTGGGAGGGTAAACACGATAATCTGAGGTAATTCTTCCACTTAACATCTACAGGATATTTAACTCAACGATCGGGCATCTTGGTATTTTCTATGCGATAGCTAAGAGAACTTCTCAAGGACGCCACATCTTTTGGAGCAATAAGCAGTTCACGTGGACAGGAAGAAAGGATCTGGTATAAGCTTTCTCAGAGTTGTAGCTCGATTCAAGAAAAACGCTTAGCCAGAATAACATCACAAGATGATTGACACATTGGCACTTCACTCGATTTAAATTTCAATAATTCACTCACGCAATGGAGTTAGAATCTCATTAAGTCAAATGTAAGGTTACCACGTAATTACACTTCCTTAGTTGCTACTCTCGTGTAACAAAATTTCCTCCACTCAATTAAGAGCACTCACGACTCTCTTTGCTTTGCTTTCTTCGTTTGCCGCTGTAACGTCAGTAGGCAACGTTTCAAGTTAATGACGTAATGTTCCTTCCTTTTTTTTTATGAAAAGAATCATTCTATGCGTCCGCCACTGAGCGACTTCTATCCAGAAACTGATATCTCCTTGGCTCGTAAGAAAGATCTTATATTAAGCGGCATAACACGCATTTCCATTGGGTAAAAACCCCTACATTCCTTATAACATTCAGATTAGTAGCACACTCTTATGTCCAATGAAATTCAATGAGTATTAGACGCATGTAAGAAATGCCCCCTCCCCTTTCTTTCGTCTATACGCATTCTCTCATGTATGCCATTACTACTAAAATCGAGCGCCTAGATCCGAGGATGTAGTGATACTCTGTAGGCAACAATACATACTTCCCTTCGACAACGGCTAAGATGGTAGCCATCAACAATCAAACATGTAATAATGCTATTACACCTCTAAACCAAGAATTAAGAAAACGTGGAAAAGGGACCGTCATACAATCAGACTACACCAAACATTCAGTGCGAATCCATGTTGGAAAACGTTTCAAGCGTCCCGTGAGGATTATCGGCCGACCTCAAGTGGAAATTTCGTCTATCCCCATCTTAAAACATCCGTACTCCTCAATCCTCGGAAGTTGAATCAATGCTGTGTTAACCGTTTTCACTCGACATTACCTCCGAAGCTCCTCCCGAATTATGGAAGAACGGCTGTAACATCCATGCCCACTAACAAGCACTGTTTCCATTACAATAAGAAGCCATAAGCAGATGCAGCTCTATCTCGGAGCAGCTGAGACGGGAATATTTCGGTGACGGCACGCTAGAAGAATATAAAATGTGTCTAAGAGCACAACACCGAAAGCAATACCTGGACCTACGAGAAACGAATTAACAGCAAGGAGGAGAAACCCGCATAATTACAAGCTTCATAATTTATACTCCCTGCAAAAGATTATTACGTTATGTTGCTATTATGTTGTGGGTACATAGCGCACATGCGGGAGATGAGAAGGCCTAGCTGCATAAGACAGTTTAAAAAACCGGGAGGCAAGGGGCCACGTAAATGGGAGGACAATACTGTCACCTCTTTATAGCTGCGTGACTAATAATAATGGGGTTTGGACTGGATGATCGGATTTATTTACATCTTCTTGTACACTCACTCGTAATCATAATAACTTAAAGTAACTCAATAAATGACTGCCTAGGACTCGCTCCATTCTGATTTCATTGAGTCTGAGTCTCATGTTACGACTGACGGTCAGTCGGGCAGTCTGTCTTGGGAAAAAGCTCCCATCTGGGACTTATGATTAGATTCGTATTACTGTCAGACATTTGCGGGTTTCTTGACGTGGGGCGCTCTCTCTTGACGAGAGGACGGGTATGTCGTTTACAAATGCTGCTGGCACTCGCCAGCGCAGTCATTTTCGGTTCCGAGTCCCGTGAGACTCGTGACCATATTTTAGAGTCTCAGACTCAAGACTTCCCTTTCCGTCGACTCCTTCGACTCGCAGGGCTACGGTGGAGGAATTGCACCGTCTGGACAACCTCTTATACGAGTATACCGTGTCGATATCAAAGGAAATGTTTGTTGATCATTAGTATGCATGAAAGCGTGTTCCGTAACGAGTTGGTTTCCAAGAATCAACCTCTACGGATACGTGTTTGTCAACTCGTTTCTTGGCAATGGGCCTACATGTCACAATAATGAGATTAATTCGAAATATTGTGTGAGAATTTGTCTGCACATTATACCTTGCATGTTTTCGCTGGATTTTTCTAGTTCAGCAATGGATTATCTACTCTCGCGACAATTATTATTTTAAACAATTGACGGTTCTGAAACGCAGCCGTTGAAAAATGTAGAAGTTGTTCCTCCAAATGCAATAGTTTCTTTCCATTGGCTGTACGTAAGCGTCATTATTACACAGCAGTTCAAAGACTTCCTTTCGGCTAGCGTGAGAAACGTTTCAGAAGGAAGTTGCAGCCTACAACATCAACACGTCACGGTTCGTGCCCCGTCTTCACGCCAAGTACGGCTTATCGTATTCACCAACAGCTACAAGCTCTCGAGTCTGCGAAATTACAGCACCAATTTCGTTTCGACTTCACTCAAAATGTCAACAGCTGTGCACGCGCTGTTCTTCCGAACAGATTTTTGTTAAAATTTATTTCGGTGACCTGCCTACTAAAAGTATATTTTTCTTATACTGAGTGTTCAGATTCGGTCCCTGAGGGATTATTTTAATTTAGCAAAAGCTTCACTCGTAAAAAAAACGGTGTTTCAAATACTGTTTCATGACAAATCCCCAGAAGGACCCAATCGATGACCAGCGTTAAAATCCAAGTTGGGTGGCGTCCAGTAAATCCTGATTGCCTGGAATTTACTGGACATACAAAACAAATGCGGCTAATGTGGGCTGGTTTCCCACGAATTACTCAAGTTGCAGAAGCAAAGCCGATGTGTTGAGTTAATGACTGGCCTACGAAACTTGCCTCCAATACATTTCTATTTATTTATTTGTAATGTATTTAACGACGCTGTCAGGGTCAGTAAACTCAGCGTCGAGTAACTGGATTAATGACAATAAACTGGAACGAATGTGGAAAGAAGTGGTGGTGGCCTACTTTAATGTATTATATCGACATTTTCCTGGAGGAACTAAGGGATCCAACGAGAAACCTCAGTCAGAATAGTTGAGTGTTCCGAAAGAGAATCCAGCCGGTCATTTCTGCAAGTCAAAAGCGTTACCAATTGAGTCAACTCGTTGGGTACTCCCATTAAAACCGAAACGTTCGTTAGTTGCTGTTTTCCATTCATCACTAGTCTTGAAGTTCACTTACGAAAGACAACATAAATACTGTTGCAAAACCAATCACACTTATGAGAACCAAGCCACGATGCGTAGTCAAACATGATTATTTTCGATAAATACTCGTACATAACACATCGAAAAACGTTCCAAAAATAAAACTGCGTATCTTAACGACAGCAACATATATTTCAGGTTTTATAAGCCTATCAATACGTACGTTGAAATGCTTTTGAGAAAACTGATGAGGTACGAACTCAGAATCAGTAAACCTGTGTCGACAAGAAATAATAGTCACATTCGCCAAACTACTGCTAATTTGGACCTTCCACCACTAAGGTAAGGTAAAAGGTAAAGCTATCCCTGTGACAGGCCGTCAAGGCTCCAGCACTGTCTAGACAATCGACTCACAGATGGCGGTGAGGTTGTCAGCCTTACGCGCCGGCCGCCCTTTACCTCCAGGAAGATTCTTGGTACTCGTTTCTTTTAGAGGCTGAGTCGACCCAAGAACCATAGTGTGGCTGGAAGAATTAGGTCAATTGAATAATAATATGACTTCATAGGGAATAGAACCAGCGATCCCCGGCTTGTAGCATAGTGTCTCAACCAACTACGCTACTACGTGCTCCCCTTTCCAACATCAAATTTAATCGAAATCCGTTAAATCATTTCACAACTAATGCACAGTCAGCTAGGCGAACACGTCCTTCTAATCATGTACTTCATGGAAATAACCACAAGGCTGTTACCTCATAGCCTTTTCTAAATAAGCACGGAGGGGCAAGAATTTGAACACAACGTCCCTAAGAAAATATACAGGCTTAGGAAGCAAGAAGAAAGCAGGGAACGTAATATATACTATACAACGAAGAACTCCATTTATACAGATCACATAATACTGTCAGGATCAGGATGGGGTGGGCATATAGCTAGGAGAGGAAAATAAGATGTGCTTGCAGAACTGTAGTTCAAACCCCTATAGGAAAGCGGTCAGTAGGGCCGAAAATGAGGTCTTTATTATTGAGAAATAGCGCGTGGAGGTGGGTGGTGGATGGAAATGGTCCAGGATTATGTCTAATGACGGAGAATTTGGTACCAGCAGTTTCCACTTTCGAGTTATAATACACGTGACATTTAACGAAAAGTCTATTATAGTAAAATTACAAACAGTTTAACAGGCCCGTCTCTATGGGCGGCCACATGCAGGGCCAAATTTATGGAGCGACAGGGTTATAGCACAGGGTTCTTCACAAAACAGAAGCAGAATCTACATTTTGTACTGAGATATTTGCTTCTATAAATTCACTAAGAGTTACTTTTTTAATTATCTGGGTACAAAAAAATATAATCATGTGTTGCTACTGACAGGGGCCCCCACAACCGTAAACCCTGCCCTGATTATACACATAGATTTCCCGATAGTTGGTTTGCCGCCTATTCTTGTTGGTTTATAACTTGATTTACTCTTCAACCTTGAAGATGGAGGCAATATATTCTTCTGAAACGTCAGTGAACTTCTACCGGGCTATAGGGCATTATGTCACAAAACACAGCGCTCTTCGTAGCCCATGAAATCGACGGCCTTAAACTCCCTCTTGTTCACATGTTAGTGGCTGACGACGGTTTTGTCTGTGGCAGACTTTAACCGAGGCTTCTTCGGTACGGTGGAGGTCCCCATATAAAACCGTGCGTACATGGCCCGCTTATACCGAACTCCCCTGTCCTTGCAAGTAGAGTGCTAATGATAAACTCCTGCACTGGGATATAATTTTCCAACCTCCAGAAGCCCATCAACAAGTGCACCCAGGTGCTCTTCGTGCCTACCAACCGGCCGGTATTGATCACCTAAGGCACGGCACGCAACGCGTGTAAACAATGTTCGACGTCACTCACGCGTCTGGATAAGTGTGCCACGGCAATGCATAGGAACTGAACCCACGATTGGAAAATCTGGATAACCTGTTCCTACCTGCAATTATGCTCGAATGTAACTATAAACCGATTTGCTACCAGAACCAGCAGACCAAACATCCAACCAGAATATGGGAATAAGTCTCACAACCGGAACCCAACACTGCCAGCACCAAAACCCCAAATTACAGTGGTCTAGTTCACGTTCTCAGAACCATTTTTCATCAGATCCATTTTAATACGATCCTCCCATCTAACTCTGGTCTTCGAAGTGATCATCTTCCAACAGGCTTCCCCATCGCAATCCTCCATGTATTTTCTGTTTCCTCCTTCCTAACTGCATGTCCAGCTCATATGACTCCTCTGAAGGAGTGATTGATTAGCTTTTGAATTTTGTAACGTCAACTATCCATTTCTTCATTCCAAACGTTTTCTTTAGCATTCTGTGTTCAAATGTTTCTTCAGAGTAACAGACTATGCAAAAACGGGTAGAATTAACGTCAACAGTTTGCGAAGTAACCGGCCTACTGAAAGCCTCTACCCCAGGCTAAGAGCTTTAGTATCTGATGGGTGATCAACTCCCAAATTTAAACTCAGCGCCGTGAACAAAATTCTGAATCTGGGTATTTTCGTTTTGACTCTGTAGCTACAGACCGCCTCTATGGTCTAGTGGTCAGAGTTCCTGCCTACAGATCCGGATGTCTGGGTTCGATTCCCGGCGCTACCAGATTTTCTAAGAAGTGGTGGGTCTGGAACGGGGTCCACTCAGCTTCGTGAGGATCACTGAGGAGCTATGTCAAGGAAATAGTGGCTCCGGTCTAGAAAACCGAGATCAACGGCCGCGGGGATCCGTTGGGCTGACCACGTGACACCCTCTATCCGCTAAAGTTGGCACTAACTTCTCTGACAAGGGGCGGTCGCTCGGTCCATATAGTTCGCTTGCAGACTACAGGCCACGGAGTTCTCAGTAGCTACATGGATGTGGCCGTATGTGCAAGCAGTAGTGTCAACGATTAACTACTGTACTCCAATATAAAGGACCAGTAATCCCTCGCTAATCCGGAGTAATTTGAAGGAGATCATCCCGATTAAGCAATAATCGGGATTAGTTAGGCATAAGGTAAGCTTAAAAGACAAAAAAAAATAACACAAACGGAAAATTTAATGAAATAAGTAGTGCTGATTAAAACAGATAACAAAATAATCACTGCAGAGCCTTTATTTAAAAACTATAAAAAGATAATACATTTATTCGTCGATAGAAGACTCAGAAGTTCTACAGGTGTGGCAATAAAGAACCCGGATTACTTTTATGACTCATTTCCGGCCACGTCATTGACGAAGAGGAGGGTAGGGCATTGACCCTTGGACTTCCCTCTACCGTCACACAAAGTTTCATTCACGTGCATCGGTTAGTCTGGCCGCGACCATTGTTAGAAGCGGATCGTGTTTCTGAGCTCCGTCGGAATAATGCTGAGTGCTAATGCAGAACAACGTGCTAACATCAAATTCCTCACAAAACTTGGAAAATCTGCCACTGAAACTTACAATTTGTTGACAGAAGTATATGGTGATCA
>NW_019737394.1:2102289-2164634 GCF_002891405.2 Cryptotermes secundus
TGGAAGAATGCCTCATGGGTTCTTCATCACGACAACGCGCCAGCACACAACGCGCTATCTGTGAAGAGGTATTTGGCAAAAAACAACATTCCAGTGATGGAACATCCACCGTATTCTCCGGACCTAGCACCGTGCGACTTTTTTCTCTTCCCAAAAATCAAGTCTGCGCTGAAAGGGACCAGGTTCGAGTCCGTGGATGCAGTGAAAGCAAAAGCGACGCAACTCTTGAAGAGCATAACACAAGATGACCTGCAGCACTGCTTCCAACAGTGGAAAATTCGCATGGAGCGGTGTAGGGATCGGGGAGGGGACTACATTGAAGGGGATAACATTTCGACTGTCTGATTTTTTTTTAATAAAGGGTTAGAGCATGAATCCGGTTTCTTTATTGCCACACCTTGTACTTGTTTTTAAACGTAAAAATGCACGTTTGAATAGAAAAGTGACTCATCTGCCATCCTAAATGCCCTGTGAAGAGCATTTTTCATATTTCCATCCGGAGTATCCGACATCCTGATTAACTGGAACCGGATTAACGAGGGTATATTGTATGTGTAGGCCTATACTGGTAAAGGATACAGCAAAGAGAGAATATAGGCTATGATGAATGTTTATATCAAAAGCTCAACAAGATAGGTGTTTACACGTTACGATGCGTATAAAATATCACTCAAAGGTACACAGTTCTAAGCAGACTGTTGAATCCTCTATACATTGCTTTTAAAAGAGGAGGGCTAAAGTGTGCTTCATTCTGGAGTGGTGTTCTTTGCCTTCATGTTCACTCACTGCGAAGCTAATAGTAATGCAGATAATCACAACAAACAGACTACTTTTCTTTTTCAATTTTAGTGACGAATACAGAGTCTCGAAAAAACTGTAGCTGTTCACAGGATTTACATTTCATGTCATACAGTAAAACTGTTTACGATGAGCCTATTTTAAGCCTGATTTAAGCTTCCTACAAGGTAGTGCTTGGAACCAGAACCAAATGCTCACCACGACTTTTGCCGCAGAGTAGTTTTGGAGGCGAGGAGGCACACATGGAGAGATGCGACCTTCCTGTGCGTCCATTTCGTGCACTGTGTGCTTTAGCACGCGTAGCCTGAATTAGGTCACGTCGAATCGATTCATGGCCAGTGACCACACAGTTGCCATACACGATTCCGACAGATGCATCTTAATTCATGTTCGTCTCACATGCTTCGCTATGACACCCCTTTCAATATGTGAAGAGAGTGACAGTACATCCGAACTAGGACCCGTGAAGTAAAAACAAACAAATCAATTTCTCTGCAGCCATGTAAAAAAAAAAGCTATCCCCGTAGCAGGCCGTAAAGGCCCATAGAGCTGTGAGAGTCGAGGCTTCCACATTTTCTCTAGAAAATCGGCTCACAGATGGCGGTAACGTTGTCAACCTTACGCGCCTGTCGTCCTTCTCCCCGCAGGAACATTCCTGGTACTCATTTATGTTAGAGTCTGAGTCAACCCCAGGGCCATGGTGCGGCTGGATGGATTAGGTAAACTGAAAACATCCACCTCATCGGGACACGAACCCGTGATCTTCCTGCTTGTAACACAGTGCCTCAACCAACTACGGTACCGCGTGCCCCTCTGTCGCATGTCGTCATTTAACTAAAACACACTCTCAAAAATGTTGCCCATTTCTGGCCATGCAGAACTTTAACAAAAAAATACAGTGATACGTGTAATGTTCAGATGACTAACATCTTCATACTGGAAGATTACGGTGTCCTGGGTTGTAACGTCGTGTAGTTCGGAGAAATACCGACGTTTCGGAGAAACATATCGCCTCCATCTTCCGCTGTACCCGCTGCCTGCTTCTACTGACTTCTTAGTTGGCTTGCTCTTCGATCATAAACACTGAGACTATTTTCCTCCGAAACGTCGGGTCCTCCGAAGTACACTGCGTTACAACCCAGAACACCTAGTCTTTAAATTCATCGCAGTGAGAACCTGAAATACAGCTTCTTAATAGTAACTGCAAAGGCGGAGAGTGGAGATCGCGTGACTTCCATTGGTAAGCAGTTCGTACACAATTTCGCGAAAATCTGTCAACAGTGTACACCACAATTCAATCTGTATGGACACGCGTGTAGATCGGTAAGAAGATAACGGGAGGTCAGAGTTAGAGACTGATTCAAACACCAAGATATAGATGGGAGGATAATACGTATTAAAATTGGTCATATAAATATTACTTTGGAAATTTCCATCGTCTTAGGCATAATTAAAATGAATTACGCCTCCGATGGGCCCATTAAAATGGGGGTTAGTCTAGGTCACTAGGCCGCCTCCGTCTAACAGCTATAACTGAACAGGATCCTCCTCAGCTGGCCCCGTTATAAGGCGTTAGTCCCGATCACTGGGCCACCTCCGTCTAACGGCTATAACTGAACAGGATCCTCCTCAGCTGGCCCCGTTATAAGGTGTTAGTCCCGATCACTGGGCCACCTCCGTCTAACGGCTATAACTGAACAGGATCCTCCTCAGCTGGCCCCGTTATAAGGTGTTAGTCCCGATCACTGGGCCACCTCCGTCTAACGGCTATAACTGAAGAGGATCCTCCTCAGTTGGACCCGTTATAAGGTATCAGTCCCGATCACTGGGCCACCTCTGTCTAACGGCTATAACTGAAGAGGATCCTCCTCAGTTGGACCCGTTATAAGGTATCAGTCCCGATCACTGGGCCACCTCTGTCTAACGGCTCTAACTGAAGAGGATCCTCCTCAGCTGGCCCCATTATAAGGTGTTAGTTCCGATCACTGGGCCGCATCCGTCTAACGGCTCTAACTGAAGAGGATCCTCCTCAGCTGGCCCCATTATAAGGTGTTTGTCCCGATCACTGGGCCCCCTCCGTCTAACGGCTCTAAATGAACAGGATTGTCCTCGGCTGGGCCCGTTAAAAGGCGTTAGTCCCGATCACTGGGCCACCTCCGTCTAACGGCTCTAACTGAACAGGATCGTCCTCGGCTGGGCTCGTTAAAAGGTGTTGGACCCGATCACTGGGCCACCTCCGTCTAACGGCTCTAAATGAACAGGATCGTCCTCGGCTGGGCCCGTTAAAAGGCGTTACTCCCGATCACTGGACCATCTCCGTCTAACGACTCTAACTGAACAGGATCCTTTCTCTCACACGGCATGTGATTCAGCTTCCGAAAGACAGTACATTTTAAATTTGCATAACATGATGGAAAACGTTCAACATATTGAAATAAACTGACCAACGTCACAAACTGGCGAACCATTAAAACAGAACTTCCAAAATAGCTCGTGAGGGCGTCAACCACACTGAACTTGACATGTAATATGGTACAATCGCAGATTTCTGTAGTGACAGTGATGAACAGAGAGCAGCGCAATACACCGTTCCTGCAGTCATGTCTGCAGGAATCACAAGGCACAAGTCCACTGACAAGGGGAATTTAATGTATGAAATACCACATAACTCTTGTGTCGCGGGTTCAAGTCCCGATGAGGTAATTCGAATTCTTTCAATTCACCTAATCCTTCCTGCCTTGCGGTTGACTCAGCCTCTAACAGAAATGAGTACCAGGAATTAATGAAATAATTTTCCTGGGGAGAAAAGCGCGGCCGGCGCGTAAGGCTGACAAACTTACCGCCATCTTTGAGCCGACTTTCTAGATAATGTGGGACCCTCAACGTCTCACAAACCTATGGGCCTTCACGGCCTGTTACAGGGATACCTTTACTTTACTTTTTTCTTTACTACTCTGTACAATGGTTATACACAGTGAATTCTTGTAAACCCTTCTCACTGAATGCAAAATGTCAACCTATAACGTTTCACTACTTGCAAGAAACGCACGAATTATGCAGAATACGGTGCTCCTGAGATTATTTGAGATTCTCTCTTTAACCAATCAAGGTCAACCGTAACTATTTCCATCCAATTATGTATAACTGGCTTAAACAATTATAGGTATAAAACTCTGTACTGGGGGAGAAAGGGAATTCAATAGCCACTCCACCAGACGACGGGATAGGTATGAAGCTCAATTAGCAATTTAACGATTATTTCATATTTCATATTCGTGCAGAAACTGCAGTACTTGTAAAGTTCCAAAAACCGATCTGTTATGGTCTGCTATAATCAGATTATTTCTCGATTGCAAACAGAATCTCATTAACCACTTAAAGCACAGTGGTTTCCATACTGTAAATACTACTAGCTTTAGGACGTAAAAACTCTGCACTTTCCCCAGACACTGCATGTATGTGTTACGTATAATTTTCACGATAAAACTAACAATTTCCCTAAACATTATTAACTGATGTCTTCGTAATCGAGCCACTGTGGGGAATGTACTGAACTTTTAAATGATACTTCACTGAATTTCATGCTTCAGAGGGTTAACTGAAAGTCAGGTTCAGACAAAAAAAAATCAGTGACAGTTCATAAAGCCTGCACCTAAACAAAATGTTAGCAGTACGATGTCAATCTTATGTCCATCGGATTGCTTGTATTAAACGACGTTGTTCCAATGGTACAAGTTATATGAGATGAGAGGACAATAACAAAGAATGATTACATAAGGATTTGGAAAGAGAGCTATGACCCACTCCAAGGAACTATCCTTGGATTCACCTGCAGACTAAGGATGGGCACCATGGATCATCTGTCAGGGTAAATCACCATACCTTGATTCAAACTTCTTGAACAAATACAAAAAGTTATCAATATGCCAACCTGTGTAATCTCCTGTATTTAACAAGGGGTTTTATCAGCAATGATGAGGTGATCATAACACCAGCACAATGGTACCATGAGATTATACATTTCAGTCGCATTGATTCTAGAAAGTAAATAGAGTAAAGGTTAAAGGGCTGACCTCACCGCCATCTGTGAGCCGACTGTCTAGAGCAAATTTTGGGGCCTCAACGTCTCACAACCACATGGGCCTTCACAGCCTATTACTGGGATAGCTTTACTTATTTTTTATCTTTAAAACATACATTTGGATAAACGGCCCAGGCAAAAGAAAATGGAAATGAGATTTGGTACTTTAAATGTTAGAAGTATGTATATGGCAGGTTCGCTTGGAGCAGTGACAGAAGAAATCTCGAAGTATAAGTTAGATTTAGTGGGAGTACAGGAGGTCAGATGGGGTGGAGGTGGCGAATATAAATTGTTTTATGGAAAGGGGAAAGAAAATCATGAATTAGGTACAGGCTTTTTCGTACATAAGACATATCAGCAATTAAGAGGGTGGAGTTCATTAGTGATAGGATGGCATACATAACACTAAGAGGTAGCTGGTGTGATATCGTCGTTCCGACTGTTCATGCCCCAACATAAAATAAAATTGATGATATAAAGGACAGGTTCTAAGAAGAACTAGAATATGTATCTGATAAATTCCCAAAGTATCACATGAAAATTTTTTCAAGAGACTTCAATGCCAAAGTAGGTATGGAAGATAATTTCAAACCAATGAATGGGAATAAGAATTTCCATGAAATTAGTAATGATAAATGGAGTTCAACTTCGCCACATCAAAGAATCTTATGGTCAATACTATAATGTTCCCATGTCGTAACGTCCATAAATATACTTGGACATCTCCTGATGGGAAGACACACAATCAGATTGACAGTATTTTGATAGATAGGAGATGGCACTCAAGTATACTTGATGTCTGATCATTCAGGGCAGCAGAATGTGATATTGACCACTACCTGGTGGTGGCAAAGTTTAGGGAAAGACTGGCACTAAGTAAGCAAACAACGCACAGAGTTCATATGGAGAGGTTCAATCTCAATAAATTAAACGAGGTAGAGGGTAAGGAGCAGTAACGTGTTGAAATCTCAAACAGGTTCACAGCTTTGGAAAACTTAGATACTAAAGTGTATATTAATAAAGCTTGGGAAACTGTTAGAGAGAATAACAAAATTTCTGACAAGGAGAGTCTAGGTTATTATGAACTGAAGGAGCATAAGCTGTGGTTCGACAAACAAGGTTCAAAATTGTTAGACCAAATGAAATAAATCAAAGTGCAGTGGTTACAGGATCCAAGCGAATTAAATGGGGATAATCTAAACAACATAAGACGTGAAACCAGCAGGCATTTCAGGAACAAAAAGAGGAAATATCTGAAAGACAAAATTGATGAGCTTGCAATGAACAGTAAGAACGAGAATATTAGAGACCTGTATAGAGGAATAAATGACTTTGAGAGGGGTTACCAGCCTAGCAGTAACTTAGTGAAGGATGAGAATGGTGATCTGCTTGCAGATTCCCACAACATTTTGAATAGGTGGAGGAACTACCTCTCTCAGTTATTGAATGTACATAGGGTCAGTGATGTTAGGCAGACAGAAATACATACAGCTGAGCCATTATTACTTGATCCTAGCCCTTTTGGGTTGAAAGTGCTACTGTAAAATTGAAAAGGTATAAATCGCCAGGTAGTGATCAAATTTCGGCAGAACTTATTCAAGCAGGAGGTGAAATATTACGTTCTAAGATCCATACGCTAATTAAATCTATTTGGAATAAGGAAAAATTGCCTGATCAGTGGAAGGAGTCTATTATTGTACCAGTTCACAAGAAGGGTGATAAAACTGTCTGTAGTTACCATCGGGGGATATCACTGCTATCAACTTCATACAAAATTTTATCCAATATTCTTCTCTCAAGGTTAAGTCCATACAAAGATGAAATTATTGCGGATCATCACTGTGGGCTTCTATGTAACAGATCAACTACTGCTCTTTTGCATTCTTCAGATATTTGAGAAAAAATTGGAGTACAATGAGACAGCATATTAGCTATTCATAGACTTCAAGGAAGCCTTTGAGTCACTTGGGAGAGAAATGTTGTACAATATTCTGACAGAGTTTGGGATACCCATGAAACTAGTCAGGCTGATTAAAATGTGTTTAAACAAAAAGTATGGTAAAGGCCATATATGTAAACATTTGTCTGATAATTTTCCTATCAAGAATGATCTAAAACAATGAGATGCTTTATCGCCACTCCTTTTCAACTTTGCTTTAGAATATGCCATTAGGAAAGTCCAAGAAAACTAGGTGGTACTAAAATTAAATGGGACACATCAGCTGTTGGTCTATGCCCATGATGTGAATCTACTGGGTGATAATATAGATACCATATAGAGAAAAAAAAACACTATAATTGACGTTAGTACGGAGGTTGGTCTAGAAGTAAACACAGAGAAAACTAAGTATGAAACTGAAGGTATGCGGGACATAACATGCATACTTAAAAGAAAAAACATTATTTGCATAATTCAAGTTGAAAGATCAATTCAGGTGACCTTCACAACAGATATGTTTACTTCCACATCTTACAGAAAGAAGATGCAATTACCTTATGAATGTTCCAATCAGATCAGTTGTGGTAATTTAAAATATCTAATAAAAACTAAACATACTAGCAGCAGTAGCAATGCTGCTAATGTCGAAGTCTGCTATTGGACACAAGCCTGAATCAAATCTAGTTCACATTCTCATTACCTGCTTCCCAAAGCTACACCTCAATATTATTCTGCCATCCATTTGACCTTCAAAGTACCTGCTTTCCAAAAGGTATAGCCGCCAAAATCCTAAATTCATTTTATGTCTCCCCCATGAGCTACACATCAATTTCAATTTATTTAACGTTTCATAGATCCACAGTACACGTAAGATATAGAACAGGTCAAAATAGTACATAATATACAGAATAGATAAAACAAAGTAACCGAATAGAATAAAATGAAATAAAATATGTTGAATCAGATAGTTGATTCCAGTAAATACATAATAATTAATACTATTCAAATTGACTATGTAATAACAATAGAAACATCTCAACCAAGAACTAGTCAAATACCTGACTACAAGCAAATCATAACATAGTACTCCTAAAATGCCATAAGTATGACAATATAAAGATTGATACTAGCTTGTGACTAGTCATTAACTTGTGCAGGTTTTATATCGAAAATATTTTTCTATGGAACAAAAATAATGTATATGGAGAAAATGTTTTTAACAGGTTTAAAATTTCCTAGGATTATGAGATACCTCTTTGATGTGGGAGGCAGATTATTGTAGACCCTAATTCCCATACAATACACTCCCTTTTGGTATACAGTAAAGTTTGATGTAGGCTGATAGAAATTATTGGATTGTCTTGTTCTTATATTGTGATTTTCTGAATTTAAAATAAAAAGATTTTTATTTTTAACCACGAAAATCATGACTGAAAAAACTATACTGTGATGCAAGAGGTAAAATCTCCAACTTTCTAAACAAATTCCTACATGAAACCCTACTACTACAGCCAATCATGATTCTAATTATCTTTTTTTGCATTCTAAATATTTTTAAACTATGGAGAGAGTTTCCCCAAATATATAAACCGTATTAAAATAGGAATAGTAAATAGTTTCAAGGTACTGAGAGCCATGTATGACTTAATACTCCTCACTATATAGCACGTCGAGCTCAGTTCTGGGATAATGCATTCAACATGACAATACCAGTTTATTGAATCATTTATATATAAGCCAAGGAACTTTACATTAGACAAGGTTGTTATTGGATAGTTATTACAAACAATGTTTATGTCAGTTGTGAATTTGTTTTTAGTTTTAAATTGCATACAATGGGTTTTATTAACGTTTATTGAAAGTAAATTTGTTCTGAACCATTTATATTCACAATTAAAGGCGTTATTCATATTTTGAAAATCCATTAAATTAGAACCTTTAACTAATATAGTTGTATCATCAGCAAATAATATAGTTATAGAATTATTATTTACAATTTCAGGCAACCCTGGGGAATACCATCACTTATCTTTCCCCATTTAGAGAAGCTTGTTTGATTTAATTCTTCCAAAACCTTAATTCTCTGATATCTGTTATTAAGATATGATTCAAACCATGATTTAACTTTACCATTAATACCACAAAACTGTGGTTTAGACAACAAAATACCATGGTTCAGACAATCAAATGCCTTTAAAGATCAAAAAAGATACCACCTACTGCAGATTCACTATTTAAAGTTTGCAGGGTTTCATTAATTAGCTTATATAGGGCATTGCCTGATGAAAAGTCTGCTCTAAACCCAAACTGTTCATCAGATAAGCTACTGTATTTCTTCAAATGCTCCTGGAGTTGGTTGTAAATGACTTTTTCATTCACCTTTGAAAGAGAACTTAACATAGATATAGGTCTGTAGTTAGAAATGCTAGACCTGTCACCCTTCTTAAATAAGGGTTTAACTACTGCATATTTCACCCTTCTTAAATAAGAGTTTAACTACTGCATATTTCAAATGATCTGGAAAAATTTCTAGAGATATCAATTTGTTACATATATAAGTTAAAGGTGAACTAATAAAAGACAAGCTTATTCTTAACAATTCAGCAGATATTCCATCATATCCGAAGGAATTTTTGGATTTAAGGAATTTTAGTATATTTTAAACTTCTTTGGAGGATAAAAATTTTAGATTAATATTTGGGAAAGGAGTCTTGAAAGACTGCAGTAAATAATGAAGAGTAGTAGTATTATCCAACTTATCAGAGCTAGGTTATAACCTTCTTGATTTCATGACCACGAAGTACTAATGTGATGTATAACTTATGTAATATGCCAAATTCCCAATTTCATTCTTATTGGGCCAAAATATTTTCTTTGACATTTTATTTTCAAACACTTCAATTTAAGAGTTCTTTTCTTGGAGTACGAGACTATATCTAACAATAATTATAAAGGGCTACTAACAATATTATATTTATACTTGTGTAACAGCCACTCAGAATACACTGGTTTGTCTCATTTGTTATATAAGCTTCTATATTATTAACTTCTCGCGCCTTCCCCCATATTCATGTCCAGTCCTATAGATTACCAAGCAACACCTCATGGCCAAAGTTTAATGCCATCTCCCATTAATAAGAAGCACAAATGATCATTGTAAACACCCTTTTATACAATTTGGTACTTTTCTGGCACCTGCAACAAACTTTTATCAAAACTCAAAAAACAGACATGACACACTGAAACAAAAGATGGCTCATTTTCAACATAACAACTTATATTCGCGCAATGTGCTGATGCTTGATAAATCAAAGCTACAAGAACACAATATCGTCAAATTTCATGATATGAGATCTCCATATATATATATATATACAGACACACACACACGCAACCAGAGATTATATAACAATTTTAAAAATAATATTAAAGAGCAGTATTTTATGAATCCTAATCATTCAAAAGCAGAAACCCACTTCACAGCGATGACTTAAACTGGGTCAGATTCATACTTGTTTAATTTAGAATTTTCACAGAAAGTATGAGCAACCAATAATTGTTGACAGTTGTGTAAAAACAAACAGGTGAAGGAATTTTTTTCTTCTACACTGGTCAGCTTTGTCGCTCAAGCTACATATAAAGTATTTACAACTGTCTCATGTCTGAAATTTCCAATTTCTTGTATAAAGAATACACTTCCATAATCAGTTTGCCTGGCTTGAAATAGGGGCATGTCAGACTTCTGTCCAGAGACTTGGTATTCACACTGATGTTCCTCAGTGGTTTTGCTTGTTCCCACAAGTAAATTCCAGGACAGCATCTACTAACCAATTACAACTACAGCCCTCCCATATGCCTTAAAATTAAAAAAAAAAAACTGAAACAGTGTGCACACAATGGAAGAAAAACTGTATCTCTTATTTCATAACGAGCCACTTGAATCTGATGTGAGATAGACAAATCCTTGAGAAAAACAACCTTAACAGAATTTATTCTGCACTCAAAGACTTTCGCTATTGCACTACTTCTGCTCAATTTCTATTGTTTTAGGGGTGTAACAGTAATTTCATGCCCAAAATATATCTACAAGCACAAATAATTCACTCTATAAACCCAAATATTTAGACAATTCTCTTAATTGTTTTCAATAGCAATTACGGACTCATACACTCATCTACAAAAGTTGATCATACTTTCTCCGAAGTTTCTAACTTCTTACAAAATTATAACTAAAAGTAGTAACACGAAACAGGTAGTCTTGTGACAATTTTGGGCGACAGTAAGCGTAAGACGTAATAAACCTCAACACGAAAAGTGTACATGTTAAATTACTATTATTGGTGTAAGTGTATCAAAATTTTGAACAATTAATTTGGATGGGAATTAATTAAATTGTCATTCTCGATGATCGATGTCAAGATTCAATTTCGACTCTTCACATTAACAGGTCATGCTAATACCCAAAAAATTAATTACGACTCAAAGCTATAAAATCACTGAAGAAAAGAAATTTGTCGCTGCTATTTCTATCATGGTGAAATCATACTTGACTTACCTTCATTTTCTTCGTCTATCTTTAGCGCCTTTGAAATAAATTCAAACGCCCTTCTGTGATGATGTTTCTGCTTGGCCAGTAACGGATCACCGGGACCTGGACCTGTGGGATGTTTTGGGTGCAGCTGTGACATATCTTGTGGATAGTCTTGAGCTTCACATTCACTTTCCGGTATAACAATTTCTACTTTGCAAGTTGAATTTGTCTTTGGACGGTGCACCAACTTTGATGTGGACGTATATAAGTACTTCAATATCACAAATAACTGATACAACACAGAACGTAAAACATCAAATAAAAATATCACTGGGAAAGAAACGAAATATAAGTTCCTCTTGTGCACTGACGGAATATCGTGTTTTGTTGTTCGATCCTCGGACTTTCGTGACTTCTTCGGTGACTTCGACGTGCTCTTCCGCGGCATTCGTCCGCCATCACTACACGACATGTCGTATTATGACGTCACATGAAACTGTGCATTCGTTTTTAGCGGCTTTTTGGAGAGTCACAGCTTCTTGGAATATAAATTACCGCCAGAGCGCACGCTCCGTAGATATGATATCCAAGCAGCCGTGTCTACAGAGGGTACATGTTACCAGAGAGAATCAATAATATAAGTAACGTAGTTTAATTGAAGGTCGATAGATGCCGCACTAGCTAGTTCATTAGTTTCAAGTGTCCGAATGGTAAAATAGGAATCTACTTCTCACGCGAACGTTTAAAACTGGGTAATTATTGCATATTATCTATTGAAAGCCGAACTTTTCGATAAGTTATTGAATGTCCAGTAATGGCAATTAATTACATACTAAAAGGCACTAAGAGGGAAATGTGCTTGAATCAAAACTAAAGAAAACAAAAAGTAAATGTGTCTTTGTACAAAGTCGCAATCGTCGCAATGATGTGGGTGAAACTATGGAAATCAGTGTGCCGACAGAGTGCAGGACGGACTGTCAGCCTGCAGATTAGTCAGAAAGGCCGGATGGGCATTGCCTAGGCCTCTTTTGTATTTACAATATTTTTTCTACAGTTAAAAAAAAAAAAGATTAGTCAGAAGGGTTAGGAATTATTTTTCTGTCGCCATTGTCAGGAAAAATACTACTTGTATTTAGAACCGCTTCTTTGAATTTATATTTCGTATTTTTGCAATATTGGATGCCATGCTTGAACTGTGGCTTTAACACATGCTCCTAAGTATTATTGTAATGGAGCATTATGTTAAAAGAATAAAACGAGTCTGATTTCAAGGCTGTCTGGGCTCTTCTTTTTTTTCTTACTCTAGGAATTTCAGCATTTATTTTCTTGCAAGGTAAAAAGGTAAAGTTATCCCTGTGCTTAACTAATTAACCACTATGCCATGAAGATGTATGGTGGAATGAATGTATAGATCCACGTTTTCTTGACCTCGGCACTAGCTGGAGGTGAGTGGTCAGCTTCACGCCCCGGCCGCTTTACCTCCGGGGAAAGAGCCTCCCGTACCAGTTGGATAGGTGGTTGGGTGGTCCTCAGAGCCTTCTGGACCCTGTGGAGAGGAGAAAATTGTTGACACCACAGGGGCTCGAACTCCGACCCATCGGTTGTCCAGCCCGTAGGCAGTCGCTATACCGACTGCGCTATTCCGGCTTTGCGTTTATTTTCTTGTAGATTTATGTACACTTACCATAATAAACGGCTTTGGCAACACTAATAATTACGGTTTAATCAGAATATATATTTCAACGTGAAGACAGTTACGTGGGAGAAAGAATTCCATAATTTTTGGCGAGAATAAGAGGCTTCGATAATCTTCGGGTGTGTTCGGGAAATCACTGCTGCTTGTTGAATGGTCAGAAGCCGGAATAGCTCAGTCAGCATACCGACGGGATATGGGATGGATGACCTGACCGGACCAGGCTTCGATTCCCGGCGGGGTAAGAATTTTTTTTCTTCTCCACAGTACCAAGACCGGCTCTGGGACCCATCCTGCTTCCTATCTATTGAGTATCGGGATGTGAAGCTGACTACTCGCCTCCATCTATTGCCGGGGTCAAGAATAGTGGAGCTATACCTCCAATCCATCGCGTGATGTTTAATTAATTAAGTACAGGGACAAATTTACCTTTATATCTTTGTTGAATATTTAAGTTCGAAACTGTGCGCATAGCGTCACTATTGTTTAATTGTACCAAATCATATGGAAAACGTATGTTTCGTAAAATATGTGCTTATGTTGAATTTTGTTCGAAACACATTTCTCTCCGATAAATATTTAGCCAGTTGGGCTCGAGATATTCACCAAAGCAAATATAGGTCGGTCTTCATGTAATGCCCGATATTTTTGTCTGTTTTGATCCCAAACTGGAATATTTCCATATATTTTATTGGTGCTCTCCAGTACCAAATATCATGAAAATCCGTTTAGGGGTACTCGAATCGTTTCATACGTACAGACAAAAAGACAGGGGGATGAATAATGGGAAATAAATAGGCGTTGCGGTGGCTTACAGACTCGCTGAATGGGGGAAATAACTGAAGATTAAACCTAGCAAACAGAAGAGTTTGTGACAACGAAGTTTTATTCTTTTTACTCGTGCAAAATCTTCAGATATCCTCTGTAAGAAGAAATATTATACATTAGTTATCCCCATAAAGATACAAATTATTTCGCATAATCGCTCTTTTCTCAATTCTAGGCAAACATGACCTTTACATGATATCTCACATCATACAAATTTTCGGGACCAAATCGCTGTCACTGAACCATAAATTTCAGCACAATCGCCTTATCGATTTCCTTACGGCCAAGGAAAAGGATACGTCAAATAAAATGATGACACACGTTCATAATATGCTGTGGACATACTAAATGTCTCGTTTGAAGACGGTTAAAAATGTGTCACATAAGGAATGCTTTATACAATCTCCGTCTTAATGTCTTACGTTTTTGACAATTACGCCTCATGATTTCACATAACAAAATATATTTCGTCACACATGTCCAGGTTCCAGAGAATAATAACACTAGTTTTTCTGTAGTCCTTAGGACTGCCATATTGGAATATATATATATATATATATTTAAAAATGAGTATCGTATTTAAATTTCTTCCAGAATTTTATGGAAATCTGCAAATCATTCTGAGCAGCTTGACATATAACCCACGCAGGAACCACCTTCAAAAATCCGTATGCTTAGTTAAGGAGTTTCACTGTTGATCTGCAGTCGGGCGTCGTATCGAGAGCTTCCTGTCCGTCATGCCTCAGCTTGAGCATATAGTGACGCCACACGCTGCAACTGTCACTTATCGCGGTCATGGACTAGTGCAGAGCGCCGTGACCTCCCAGATCTGTCCTTCATCTTCCCAAGACAGTGACGGGGGTCTAAAAGGTTGCTGTTCATTTATTTAGTAACCCTTCCTCAATTGTGTACTTTCTATCATATCACATTGTGAATGTGGTGACTTGAATATTTATTTAACGACAGTTTATCAACTGAATACGTTATGTAGCATCGAGTTGCGAGTTACAGAGGGGTGGCGTGAATATGAAAACTAAATCTTTATTGAACGATACTTTCTGAAATGAACAAACAATATCGTGTGGGTCTGTGAATACGCGGAAAGACGAAGTTTTGATCCGTTTAAGTTACTACCCAATATCTGCCTGGGGAGACTAAGTGAAACCTCAGCAGACCCGATACTTCTGGTAACCACTCGACTGTGACTTTCGGTTGAAGGGTTAACCGTCTATTGAAACGACTCACTTTTTATAATGGATTTGTGCCGGCTCATTGCAGAATTGGTCATGAGAGCGCACCACTGACCACGTGCCAAGTTAGTCCCAATATGTCAGCAGTTCAATTTCATACTACGAGAACGTTAGTTAGTGACGTAACCGTTACGTCATCATTTTGAAGACGGTGGATTACATTTTCAATGCCGATTTAGTATTCATACGCCACTGTTAGAAATTCAAACATACTTATACTGGATTTTCTTCCATAAAGTTACCTGCAGATTTGTAATGGAGGAGTTGTGTGTTTTTTGTGGGATAGAAGAGCAGGGATAGCTTAGACGGTATAGCGATTGGCTACGGGCTGGACGACGGAGAGGTTGGAATTCGAGTCCCGTAAGGTCAAGAATTTTCTCTTCTCCACGTCATCCAGACCGGTTCTGGGGTCCACCCAACCTCCTATCCAATGGGTACCAGGGACTCTTTCCACCGGAGTAGAGCGGCCCGGGGCGGGAAGCTGACCACTCACCTCCAGCTAGTGCCGAGGTCAAGTAAATGTGGATCTATACATCCACTCCCCCATACGCCTTCATGGAGCAGTGCTCAATTAGTTAGGCACAGGGACAACTTCACCTTTTACAAACAAATTTCTGAACGCTGCAAAAGAGAAGGAGGAGGTAATGTTCAATGATAGCTGTAAGCAAGCTAAAACAATCCCTGGGCTTAATTAATAAGCACCACACCATGAATACCTATGGGACAGTGGAAGTATATTTCCACCATTGTTGATCTCGGCGCTGTAGGGAGATCAGCGGTCCGCTTTGCCCTCAGAGAAACAGTCAAGGATACCCATTGGGTAGGAGGCTGAGTAGACCTCAGACTCTGCCTAGACGCTATGGAGATGAGAGCAAGTGGACGGAGACTCCTCTGTACAGAACTATTAGGCTTATTTTGGACTCTATCCATTGTCTGGTATATAGAAGACAGAAAGCCACAACGTTTCGGAGACTGGATCTGTCTCCGTCCTCAGGTGGATGCGGCAGGATAAACCTACTCAGTTGGGCACGTTAGAAAAAGCTAGTCTCAATCACTGGACTTCTTTTCCCCCCATCTGTGCAGGCTACAGCTGCATGACACCAACGAGGATTTGAGACCGGATGTTGCAGACAAGTGGATTTCATCACTCCTTCGTATTCGGAACGCCTAGATGACAGGGTATCTTGAGGTTTTCGTCTTTCTCTCCAGGAAAATGTTAAAATAGTTCCTCACATTAGGTCAAACCCGCTTCCCTCCTCAAATTTGTAATTCCCTATTCAATAATCATCCTTCCACCCGGAGCATTATTGGCTGAACTAGAGCCAGAGTCGTTAAACAAAACATATGAATAGAAACTTAGAATTCCTAGAGCGGTACCGACCCGCGGCCCAACATTTAAGAGGAACTATATTCCGCTGCTTACACTACAAGATTCGATACAGTAAGGTATAAGGTCGCTATCTACACAAAAATTCTTAATGATGTTGCAAATTTATGCAGTTTCTGCCTTTTATATCCATGTTACTAGCTTGGGCTTAAGGCTAGTTTTCAATTCCGGAATCAGTCTGACCACGTCCAGTCTCCTGGTTGCCTGAATGTTACGGCGACCGGATATGACATAGTATTAAGGCGCAGGGTAGCTTAGCGTTCATGTTGCCACAGGTGGCTGCAGAACACGAACTTCCGTCGGCGATAAGCGCCTGCGTTATTGGCTCTCGTCGGATTTTCACAACTAACGCATGTGTTACACATCCGCCTCTGTTAATTGCATGATTTCATGCTCATCAACTGCTGACGCTGTTTACAGAGGCGTATGACGTCACAAAGTGTTGCGGTGCTGCTGTTTCTCGTAATGAAATGTTTCGTGTCCGAGGATTACAGTCGTGGTTGGCTCGTATATGTAAGATCCTTCTACTTTAACTACGAAATGGCAATGCTGTATTCAGTTTCCGAAAAGGAATATCGTTATCAGGGGCACGCGCTAGCGTAGGTGGTTGAGGCACTATGCTACAAGCCGGAATGTCGCGGGTTCGATTTCAGCTGAGGTCATTGAATTATATCAGTTGACTTAATCTTTCCAGCCGCACTGTGGCCATGGGGTAGACTCAGCCTCTGACAGAAATGAGTACCAGGAATCTTCCTGGGGCTTAAGGGCGGCTGGCGCGTAAGGCTGACAACCTCACCGCCATCTGTCAGTCGATTGTCTAGAAAATGTGGGAGCCTCGGCGTCTCACAACCTTATGGACCTCCAAGGCCTGTTACAGGGATAGCTTTGACTTTTTCAACCATTTACCTTCCTATGCAACACACGTTTTAATTGACGTTAGTAAGGAGGTTGGTCTGGACTCTAGAAGTAAACGAAGAGGAAGCCAAGTACGAAAATTATCCGGAAAGTAATGATAAAAGCCCAGAATATATGTAACACTTACGACACACCTTTATTTACTTTTCAGCATAGTCACCACCGATCGCAATGCACTTAGTGAGCCTGGGAACCAGTTCATTTATTCCAGCATCATAGAAATCTCCCTCCTGCACTTTTAGCCATGTCTTCCTAGCACTTCTGGACATTGTTGATTAAGTTCATCGATGGTTAACCGTCTGTCAGCACGAATGTTTTCATCAGTTTTTTTTTATTTCATCAGTGACAACGGATGGTCTTCCACTCCTTATTTCATCATGAACATCACTTCTTCCCGCCTCAAATTCACGACACCATTTTGCCACGTTCTGCCTGTTCATAACATTTTTGCCATAAACAGAAACAAGTTGGGGATTAATTTCAGCTGCAGTTTCCATTTCGCATGAAGAAATCGAATTACTGCACGACTTCACATTTGGCGGGATTTCGAATCGACACGGCCATTTTAAACACACTGCGAGCACACCGTTGCCGTGACTGCGGCCAATGAACTCAGCTCTGTCACAGGCAGTCATAGGGTTTCTATCTCACAAGGTAACACTGCCATTTCTGAAAAAGAAAATTCCCTTGTATTTTTACTAGACTTATATATATATATATATATATATATTTTTTCCCCCCCCCCTATATCCCACGTATACGTTGCTGTCTCGTCACCAAAATGCAGGGCAAAATCATGAAATAAAGATAGCCAACAGATGTTTTGAAAATATGGCACAGTTCAGATATTTGGGAACGACTATAACAAATCAAAACCTGCTTCAGGACGAAATTAAAAGGAGACTGAATTCCGGTAATACCATACTTGCTACCATTCAGTCCGGAACCTTTTATCTTCTCGTCTGCTGGCTAAAAACGTAAAAATTAGAATCTACAAAACTTAATTTTGCCTGTGGTTCTGCATGGGTGTGAAACTTGGTCTCTGACATTAAAGGAGGAACATATACTGAGGGTGTCTGAGGAAAATATTTGGACCGAAGAGAGACGAAGCGACGGGAGGTTGCAGAAAACTGCATAATGAAGAGCTTCATAACTTGTACTCTTCTCCAAGTATAATTAGAACGACCAAGTCAAGGAGGATGCGATTGGCAGGGCATGCAGCACGAATGGGGGAGAAGTGGAATGCACATAGGATATTGGTGGGAAGGCCAGAAGGAAAGATACCACTGGGAAGACCAAGACGTAGGTGGGTGAACAATATTAAAATGGATCTTAGAGAGATTGGACGGGATGTTATGGATTGGATTGATCTGGCTCAGGATAAGGAGGGTTCTTGTGAACACGGAAATGAACCTTCAGGTTCCATAAAATGCTGGGAAGCTCTTGAATAGCTGCAGAATTGGCAGCTTCTCAAGAAGAGTTCAGCTCCATAAGTGAGTGAGTTTACCTTATTATGAATTATCTTTAGAAAAGGTGCGAAAGAAGAGAACAATAATTTGAAGTTTTGAAAGCAAAGTCGAGATAAAAATAAATGAACCCTAAGACAGGCGAATTGATTAGAAAATTGTTGGAGTTATAGTTTTCACGGCAGTGACCATGAAAACCAACAAAAGGGGATATGTTCCTCCGAAACGCACCCTTGGCTAGAAAAGTACTCTGCTATGAAAAAGAACAAGTGCAGAACGAGTGAAGAACGACTTACAATCAACTCATTCGACGGTTCTTTCCGAGCTAGATAACATAATTCTTCATGCAATGAATTTCATCATTATCACCCTCCTCCTCCTCCTCATTATCTTCCTCTTCTTCCTCTTCTTTTCCTATTCATCTTGTTAGTTTTCTGTTTTATCCTTCAAGATGCTGTATTTATATCAACCAGAATGAGTGGCACATAACACAAGAACTCTGATTGAAGAGGTCAATAGATAAACTGTCTTCCATGTCGCAATTTGATGCAGAAATTGCGATAAAAATTGTATTTTTAACATGTATTAAGCCACTATTTATATGACTTGCAAGTGGACATTTTAAAACTACAGACCATGGGACGACAGGCACAGAGGACAAAGCGTTTCACATTTCTTCGTGCATGATGTTTAGTTGCAAATATCCGGAGTCTCTTCATATTTAACGTCACACAAAACGCTAGTTATTATTATACAGTAAATGTTAATTCATGCTGGCAATGATTAGATACCAATGCTGTTATTTATACTGTACAGTGTGGGACATTCAGGGTTTTTGGGCATTGGTAAACTCAATGCTATTTCCTGGTCCGCTAATCAGAAAAAAAAAAGTATTTTCAACGACAGAGCTAAAGAGCCTGAAATTAATCAGCGTTGATAACTTAAATGTATGAAGAGGAAGTAACTATAGAATTATTGCCTGCAATACGGTGCGAAAGTTGATACGGTATTATTATGCGAAGGCGGCACGCAATGGCACAGTTCGTTGAGGCACTAAGCTACAATTCGGAAGGTCGTTGATTCGATCCCCGATAAGGTTACTGGATTTTTCAATTGACCTAATCCTTCCAGCCTCACCATGGTCCTGGGGTCGACTCAGCCTCTAACAGAAATGAGTACCAGCTTTCTTCCTGAGGGTTGAAGGGCGACCTCACCGCCATCTGTGGCTCGATTATCTAGAAAATGTGGGAGCCTCGACGTCTCACAATCCTATGGGCCTCCACGGCCTGTTGCAGGGATAGCTTTATTNTAAATAGGTTCTGATTTAAGACAGAGGCACAGAATCAGTTCCTTAATCTCGTTGTTCGAATAGCATGACAGCTGGACGAGTAACCAGTCAACCAGGAAAAAGACGGCGCTGGTTGTAGATGGCGCTAAGGGATTTTAAGGCATCTGAATATACGACCTTGGGAACTAGCGAACAAGATTGGTGGGTTTGCTAGTTCGTGTGCTACCTGTGGTCTTAATATAACCGGGCAGGGGATGAATCAGGCCAGTCGAGTGCCATGTCCGCCGGAGGCTATGTGGCAGCGGAAGTTCCCTACACTGGGCTGACGAAAGATCAACTGTTGGAGTGTGCGTACCAACCGATGTGGGTTCGAATCCGGTGCATACTTCTGGTAGTGTACTGGACGTCATGGTTGACTATGCTAGCAGGCGCCATCACTCTTGTTTTGGTCACCCCCAAGTGTTCTGTTGCAGATCCTCTCGAGTGGTGGCAAATCTCTCCCATATACCAAGTGTACCCACTTTCTTATCAAGACAGTAGTCACCCTCCCGACGGTGTGGGGGATATTCCAGGTACGTTCCTTTGTAATACCTTAAACTTAGTTTGTAACTACATGGAGCAGATTCCTTCTAGAAAAGCTAATATTCGCTCAGGAACTAATAAATTACCCGCCTTCTATGGAACATGAAGATTCATCACCACGCTCGCAAATGTACGCCACTGGTCCCTATCCTGAGTTAGATTAATTCATCCTACTACCTTCCACTTATATCTTTAACGTCCGTTTTAATAATATCCTTCCAATTACACCCAGGTCTTTAAAGTAATCTCTTCCTTTCAGGTATTTAGACGAATATTTCGGACGCATTCCTAACATCTCCCACGCATGCTACATGTCCCACTTGTCTCATCGTCATTGACTTCTCGTCCTAATAACATTTCGTGAAAAATAAATCCCCTCTCCACAACACTCTGTCCCCAGACACCCCCATTCTTCCATACAGTCAGAAACCAAATTTTCACACACGTACAAAACAAAGGACAAAGTTATACTAGTACATTTTTTTAGTGTTTTAATGTCATGGCGAAAATCTGATAAGGGACAGGAGGTATCTTTCACTCATTCACTGCCTCAATGAATGTAGTTATAGCTATATACTGCCTCAGCATTTGGCCTACTAACTGTATTTACATGTTTAGTTTGGTATCGGTGCCAACAGTGATTGCAATCATTAATTGACTATGTAATAGAAATAAGCACAATAGACCACTGTAGGTCGCGGTGCAAGGGCCGACGAGGCCTACCCATCATACATTCATGTAATAGAAATGCGATATTTAAATTAAACTTGTCCTTTCAAATATCAACATGATCATTTTAACACCATGTAATAATACGTTAAATTAGAATTCAGCTTAGAAAGTTTATACTGGGTTTAGTTGAAGGGCTATGCTACAAGCCGGAAGGTCGCGGGTTCAAATCCCAATGAGGTCATTGGATTTTTTTTTCAGTTGACCTAATCCTTCCAGCCGCACTAGGCCCTGGGGTTTACTCAGCCTCTAACAGAAATGAGTACCAGGAATTAATTAAATAATTTTCCTGGGGAGTAAAGCGCGGCCGGCGCGTATGGCTGACAACCTTACCGCCATCTTTGAGCCGATTGTCTAGATAATGTGGGACCCTCAACGTCTCACAACCCTATGGGCCTTCACGGTCTGGTACAGGGATAGCTTTACTTTTTTACTTTTACTTAATAAGATCTGTTTTACCTTGGTTGTCATCCAGGCATTTGGATCTATAAATGTTGACACGCCTTTAAACCCACTTATACACAAGCACACACATTTATACACACGTAAAGCTTAAGCTGAAACTCCAGGTTAATATATCGGAATCCAAACTTTGAATTGTATAAATTTTAAATATTTCATGATTTAATCAGCATTGACACCAGGTACTAATTAAAAGTAGAAATTAGATTCAGAGGGAGAAACCATTTTGTTTTAAAACCACCTTCATAAACCGCCAGATCGCACTGGTTACTGTCATGATTCCAGTTCCGCAATGTTTGCACCAAAGTAGGTTTACGGCGCTTGCAATACTTCTCTCTTCAGATCGTTTCAGACAGCTGATGATTGCTTCATGGGCTGCGGGTCACGTATAACTCCAAAGACGAACCTAGTAAGCTGACTCAAGCAGTAATGCTCGTGGTTTGTGCTGGAGAGATGCCCGGCTTGAATCTCGCCCGGGAGATGGCCTATCTTGATACAGGTCTCGTCGGTTTTTGCCCATTCCAAGATAACAACTCAACTAGGCTATGACAGCCTCTCACCGCAACATTCCAACTCGTTCATCTTACCTTTCAATGCCGTACAGTCCAAGAGTCTGAAATTATCGTTAAATAAACCGTAAATAAAATAAACCATAAATGCTGATTTCTCAGCACACTGCCTCGTTCTTTATTCGGATGACTTCAATTGAGATCTGGGGTGGACGAAGTGGCACTTGAGTAGTATTTTTCACCCCGAGTCTGTGTTTCTCTTGTTAAGCTCTATTCCATTGTTGATCCATACTCATCTGTCATATTCAAGGTACAAATTATAATATTCATTATTATACAATTTTCTCGAGCTATATCTCATTTCATCTCTTTTAGGCACAAATATTCTCCTCCGTACACTTTTCTCAAACACCTTCAATCCATGTTCTTTCACATCCTTACAAAACAATTTGTAATATTAAAGGTTTTAATACTTATATTTTTAGGCACCTAGCAGATGGGAACACAAAAGATTCTGAACATAATTAAACTTAAGAGGGACTAAGTAACAGGGTGGTGAGTAAAACTGCATAATCTACTCTTCACCATGTACTGACAGGATGATCAAATCAATGAAGATGAGATGGGCAAGCCATGTAGTGTGCATGAGATGTAGGAAAAATTTGAAGGTTGGTAGGAAAACCTGAAAGGAAGACAATCACTTGGAAGAATAGAGCCAAAGCTAGCACCATGCAATGAGACTTGTTTTCATGGCATGTGCTTTATTTGAATATAATGAACTTATTTTCTCACATAAAGTCCTGAAAACTTAAAAGCAGCTTTAATAAGTAACAATGTGTTTTGGTGTCAGCATTCAGTAAAATTCCCAGGAGAACCAAGCACACATAAATATAAACTTAATCAGATATTTTGGAGACATTTGAAGCAAAAGTCCGTCATATTTGAGCAAATGTGTCTCAAGATATTCACAAATTTTTAAGCTAAGAAATAATGGTATTTGAAATTATGTAACTTCCTAATAACTGCTTCAATCAAGCACATGCAACAAGATTAAATACATGTCTACATATAACCTGTATATGCCATTCACTTCACATAAAGTAATGGTACGTCCATTGCAACTTTGTAATTATATTTGCAGATGCTGTATTACTGGACTAAAAAAAAACTCTGTGACATGTAGGCTGCAAGCAAATTATACCGACTGAATGACCGCCAACTGTCAGCGAAGTTAGTGTCAACTCTTGTGGATAGAGGGTGTTACATTGTCAGAGCAACAGTTACCCATTGCCAATAATCTCGGTTTTCTAGACTGCAGCCATTATTTCCTTGAAATAGCTCTTCAGATATCTTCACAAGGCTGAGTGGACCCTGTTCCAGACCCACTATTTCTCACAAAATCTGGTAGCACCGGGAATCGAACCCGGAACCCCTGGATCTGTAGGCAGGAATTCTGACTACTAGACCACAGAGGCGGTCATTACTGGACTAAATATGTGGAAAATTAACGTGACACTCTTAACCTTTAAGTGTCGAAGTGCCCAGTTTGTGCCAGTCATGAGTAAGNTGACTAGTTTCTGTATTGAGCATTCCATATTTTAGCCTGATGACCAGATGGCCAGTACTCCTAGCAAAGCACTTTATTCTCCACAGCACCATTAGGTGTTTGGTATATAGAATCTCAGAGTATAACATCACACAAATTAAAAATTTCCTTTCCAGGATCTGCTGAAGATATAATTTACATTGCTTCCAACAGGTATTGAGTCAAGACTCGATTACATAAAGGACTTGGGTGTGGGGGCAATATGGCTGTCACCCATCTACAAGTCACCAATGAAAGATTCTGGATATGACATTCAGGACTTCAGAGACATTGCTCCAGTGTTTGGAACAATGGATGACTTCCACTCACTGTCAAAGGCAGTGCACAAAAGAGGTAAACTAGAAACTGTAGGACATAAAGTAACATGCTTGAAAGAGAAACAGGAATGTTTTGTGGGGTTGCAAGTATTGATGTTATACAAAGATGTGTACAAATATCTTAATAGCTTAGTGTGCTCATTATTTTTACTATACTGTATAAGGTGAAATCTCCTATCAGTGGTAACCATTTCAGGTATAAAACTTGTGCTGGACTTTGTGCCAAATCACTCCAGTAATCTCCATGAGTGGTTCCAGAAATCTGTGAAGAGAGAAGTTCCTTATGCAGACTACTATATATGGGCTGATGCCAAGGGATTTGGGACTGAGGCAACACCAATCCCACCCAATAACTGGGTAGGTTATCAACACATCCAAGTCCCTTGAACATCTGAAAACTAACAAAATATATTACTGTTTTCAGACTTACTTTGTACAAGAGCAATCATTAATTGCGGCCATCATGTGTTTTCAGAATGCTGCATGTAACAAGCAGACTTCAGATGTTACTGAATTTCTTTTCAATATTGTAACCTATTTATTCCTGTTTACACTGAATAAACTCAGTATTGTTACCTAAATATTTTTATATGCCCAATCTCCTTGTTCATTTTCAAAAATTAACATACAAATGTCATTTACAATGGAATGTAACCTCAGTGATCTTCTGTTCACACATATGGGCAGGATAAATATTATCTTTGGAACTTCTGCCCCTCTGCCTCATGTGCCGAAACTGTTCCAGTGTTTCAGTGTACACTACTGTTGCCATCTTCAGAATGAGCAAGACAGGAGGATATGGTCCAAAACATAAGACTCACTCTGTGTGTGTGTGTGTGCGTGCGTGCATGTGTGTGTATGTGTGTGTGGCCTTGTCACTGTTAAAGTAATCAGGGTGTTAATAACAATTATCAGGACCAACAATATAAAGAAATATTGCCACATTTTTTAAAATAAGATCTGAAAGTTTGTGATGATGGTACATTAGTAGGAATATTATGTTTTTGAACATTATCCATCATCTTGTCTTTATCTAAAATCCATCCTGTTTATTTTTAAAACACAACGTTTTGGAGACTGGATTCTCTCTCCATCTTCAGGTAAAACCTACTGTTTGGCCCAATCGTTAGAGCTAGTCCCTGTCTTTGTCTGTAAGAGCTCTAATGATTGGGCCCAACAGTAGGTTTTACCTGAAGATTGAGAGAGAATCCAGTCTCCAAAACGTTGTGTTTTAAAAATAAACAGGATGGATTTTAGATAAAGACAAGATGATGGATAATGTCCAAAAACATAATATTTGCACATTTACGAACTCCACCAATCGCTGGTGTTGCAGAGGAGTGTATTTGGTGGCTCTGCCTGGGAGTGGAACCAAGAACGACGCCAGTTTTACCTCCACCAGTTCCTCAAGGAGCAACCTGACCTTAATTACAGGAATCCCCTGGTTTTAGAAGAAATGAAGGTATACTAAGAATATAAATATCATATCAATATATATGTATCTTGTTCCAAAACACATGTTCAGAGGTCCTGCTCTTTAAAAATATTGATTCCAGCAGCACTAGCAACATGGGCACCAGCAGGGGCCATCAAGTTAGGCATCTGCCACAAGGATTTTAGAAAATGAATCAAAAGGAAAAAAGGAACTATTCCAAAAAATAATAAAAATTAAAAGTATTTTTGAAGAAATTAGTAACAAAAATAGTTTTACATGGTTTAAATTACGTCCATAAGCAAATATTCTGCTCCATCCCTCCAGAAAAAATCCTGGCCACATCCATGTTTGCAGCTACACTCTCTTCTATGCTGCAGGTCATTTTAGTCAGTCTTTCTCTACCTGATGCTGAAATACTGAAATGTCATTGTTTCCCAGCATTTTTGAAACATGGTGCATATCACAACTTAACTGCAATCAATTTTCAGGAAAGCACCAGTGTACAATTGTTTCTTAGCATTCTGAACCACTCTTACTTTTCTGCATTACAGTGCATCTTCCAGAAAATTTGTATGTTTATAACTGTGATCAAATGCTGAATAAAACACAAGTGTGCCCACTTTTCAGCATTTTAACCCTTTTCTTTCACATCACCATAAATTCCTCTGCTGGTAACCCAAAGCCCAGAAACTAAGACACTACACTTTATTCACACACTGGTTTATGTAGATGTAACTAAATATACTGTACAAGTGATCTTCCACTATAAAGTCTTGAAGAGAGTGTTATAGCTGCCTTACAAAAGGCTTAGACTACACAAAAATTTGATTACTTTCTTCAAATTTGTAAAAGGAAAACATTTATTTTATTATTCAAGTCTGTTCATTTGTCTTCCAGTTATATTCATGCAAGTTTCCTTTAATGTGTTACATGAGCCACAAATACCTGCTGTATTTGGAACTGTGAAAATGCTTATGGCAAAAATGGATTAGTTTGGAAAAATAAACATGTTTCTTTTTTCCCATGAATAGTGGTGTCTTCTGGGATGTTATGCTATGTAGTCTGGTTGATGTTTACAGACATTTTGTAAAAATGTACTGCCTCAACTTTCAGGGTCAGAGAGTAAACAAAACAAACATGTACCTTCAACCCTGAAGATTTAGGCAGTATAGTCCTCTGAATTGAACTTCTACCAGATTTCACGGCATAACATCTTAACACATAGACACATTCTTCAGTCACCACTGTGAGAACCTTAAATTTTCTCTATATTACATACATGCCTACAGTGATTATGTTGATAATTCAATAGCAGATTTATAAATACATGCAGTGTATTCAGTCTCACTTTAACTAAGCTGAGAAAAATTTCTGCATTGCTGTTGCAAAGGTTGTACTGGTTGTATGGACATTAACAGACATCCAAACTCAGGCACAGCTGAATGATGACAGATGTAAACAGAAGGGCCAAATGTACATAATTGCATTTCATTTTGCCATCCCACAGAATGTGATGCAGTTCTGGTTGGACCAAGGAGTGGATGGATTCCGGTTGGATGCAGTTGCTCATTTGTTTGAAGATGAAGATCTAAGAGATGAAATGGTGAAGGATGAAGATGCCACTGATGAGTACAGTCAATTGGATCATAAGTACACCTTCAATCTACCTGAAGTGCTAGATGTACTGCGGGAATTCAGGATTGTACTTGACAAAAATTCTGAGAATGCGACAAAGTATGCAGACAGTTTGAATAATTACTTCATTTTATGGGGCAGTGGTGAATCAATTTGCATGCAACTATTAATTCTGTTCATGCTGTAATTATATTTCAATATTTTGCAAAGAAATTAATGCAGTAAAATTAAGATAATTTGGTTTATAATGTACAATGTTTCAGGTAGTATGGGAAAAGATACAATAATATACGCACCCAATAAAGGCATTAGCAAAATTTTAATCACATCTGTATTGGAAAGAAGATAAGAATAAAAGAGTGCTCACTTAAATGTAAATGAAGTCAGGCAATAAAATACGAGGGGAAATAAACAGTGACAATCACTGGTCAGTATTCGCAACAAACACTATTTTCTCGCTGTTCATGCCACAGCTTTCATCAAGAGCTTTTGTCTATTTCTTCCTCATAAATTTGTAGACGTAAGAAACGTGCATTGAATATTCTCAACAAGTAGTTAAAACACAAAATATTCTTGAAAGCTATCTATTCCAAATAGTATCAATAACTTCAATTTTTATCAGAGTTTATTAGCAGCAAATGCTTCAAATTTCTATGTTCTTACTGCCGATTCTTGTATGGCTGTACCTCTCCTCATATCTCATCACATATTTGTGGCATACTGAATGTGGAAGTGCAAGCACTGAGGTACTCTATGTCCTAAATAGGATTCATATTCAAAATGTCCTTGAACTAACAGCAAGATCGAGTCCCCAGATTTAAGTGTTTTGGAATTTTATTCATTTCTCCTTAAAATTTTTTGGATTGCAACTTATATTAAAATTGTCCTTTCATTTCTCATAAACACTATTCATGATCATCCAAGCATATGTTTCATAGGCTTCATGATATATATATAAAAAAAGCAAAATCATGCCTTGAAAACTATAATGATCATTTCTTCAATTCACACAACTCACAAACAGCAAGTTTGCAATGCACAGTTGATACTGACATTCTGTGTTTCTATCCCAAATTGGAGTTGGGCTAACTCTTAGCATTTATATATGCTGATTTCAGTAATGGGAGTTACTGGGTCATATCAATGAATAGATCTTAATGTAAGACTTTTATTATTACAAGTGCTAGTAAAAGGCTAATTGGAATTATGACTTCATTACTGCTGCAGAATCATGATGACTGAAGCATACATGCCAGTGGAAAAGCTGATGGCTTATTATGGAAACAAATCACATCCAATTGCCCACTTCCCATTGAATTTTGCATTAATATCAGCTAGCCAAAAGAATATTACTGCACAAAGCATATATACAGCAGTCAGCACTTGGATGAACAACCTTCCCAAAGGAGCCTGGCCCAACTGGGTGGTAAGTTGGATACTGTCATGATGAACAATTGAGTATGGATTGGAGTCTTTTACTGGTAAGATTACTAAACATGAGACTAGATACATGACGTACCATCTCATTCTAAATCTGAATATTCAATATCATAACTTTAAAGTCTGCCATTGCACAGCATTCTGTGCCATTTCAATCACACCCATTATTCACACTCAACCTTAGAAGTAGTCACTTTCCAAGATGTTTCCTTACCAAAATTGTCTGTGTATTTACTGTTCCTCCAGCCCTCTGTGGCCTGCTGAATTTACTAACATAATGCTTCTAAGATTATTTTTAAAACTACTTTTGAACAAAATTATCATGAAACCTGCCACTACACGTGCTGCTGTATAACATGTAATAAAACACACTGAATATTGATCTTGCCAGTTCAGTTATTATTCAGTAAGGTTTTATTGCTTGTGCCTTGGAAAATTTGTTCACTAAATCATTTGGGTGTTGTAATTCCTGTTTATTAGTTCAAACTATTATAATCCAAGGAATTCTTGTGCTTGTCACATATAATTTGGTATTATGGCTAACAAATTACATCTAAGTTCTGCATAGAACATTTTTTTCTGCCTATTAAGAAACGCAAATCTGAAAATATGATAAATCTTGCTTACATTCATGACTTAAATAGAAAACTATGTCGAATTTTGCCTGTCTGTTTTTAATTAATTTTCATGATGGTCAGAGGGGAAAAAACTATAAATCTGCATTAAAATAGCAGTAAAAAATGTAAAGTTGTCCCTATGCTTAAAATTAAGCATTACACCATGAAGACACAGGGAGGAGTGGATGTATAGATCCACGTTTTCTTGACCTTGGCAGGTGGGAGGTGAAGGGTCACCTTTACCTCCCAGCAACTTCAACCCCCCATCGGGAAAGAGCCCCCAGTATCCATTACACAGGAGACTCAGTGGGCCCCAGAGCATGTCTGGATGCTTTGGACAGGAGGAAATTCTTGACTCTACCTGGACTTGAACTCTGAACCGTCATCCAGCCTGTAGCCAGTTGCTATACTGACTGCACTATCCCAGCTTCAAAATGACAGTTCTGAAATATACAGTTACTTGATTCTATTTGAAACAGATTGGGAATCATGACAACTCTCGTGCGGCAACCAGGTTTGGGGCTGAATTAGTAGATGCTATCAACATGATTGCACTGTTGCTCCCTGGCACACCTGTCACTTATAATGGAGAGGAAATTGGGATGGAGGACGCAGATGTGTCCTGGGAACAGACTAAGGACACGGCAGGAATCAATGCAGGACCAAAGAAATATAAACAGTTCTCGAGAGATCCAGAACGCACACCAATGCAGTGGGATGCAGGAATAAATGCAGGTTTGTGCTGTCAACACTCAAGAGAACAGAAAACAACTGAATCAGAGGTTCATTTCCTCCCCCCCAACACATCTTTACAACTTAATCTGATGAAAGCATATAAATGTTACCACGCACCTCACTCAAGCATCAGGGTTGAAGAATGTGTATGCATATGCAGATTGGTTGGTAAAACATAAAATGTATGGCCATAGGAAAATACTATGTTGACTTAGAATAATTTTCAGTAGTGGTAACAGTGGTGTTTAATTTGTATCAAAGTCAGCTTCCACCATCAAAATGTGCCCAATATTATGAAATTGAAAATTTGTTGAGCTATACTGTCACACCACCTACTGGGGGAGGAATAGCTACCCAGCAGTCAGCATGGGTCTATGTATGTCAGGCAGGGGGAAAGAACAGAAATGATGGGGTAGTACAGAGCAGTACATATGACATTACATTACACCTGTACATTTGTGAATGTAACTTACATGCATAGGTTTCTCGAATGCCAACCAAACCTGGCTTCCGGTAAACACAAACTACAAAACACTGAATGTGGAGTCCCAGCTGAATGAAAAATGGAGCCATATTAAAGTGTACAAACAGCTTACTGAGGCACGAAAAACTGAGGCCATCATGAATGGTGGCCTGGACATTCATATCCTAGAAGACTCGGTGCTGGTCTACACCAGGTATGGGACCAGTGTTGTTATAAAGCAAAGAGACGTGTACACTGGAATGCTTTTGTGATCATGTCTCCTACATAAAAAGTATAGTCTTCTTGGTTGTAACACCGTGTAATTCCAAGACAGCCCAACATTTCCGAAGATAACATCGCCTCCATCTTCAGTGACATGTAATTCAGAGATTGCTCAGCATTTCAGAGGAATATACTGTCTCCATTTTGAGCATCAAGGATGGAGATAGTATGTTCCTATGAAATGCCACTCTCTCCAACCTATATGGTGTTAGAACCAGAGGCAGTTTAAGGGTTTGTGGTGCCCTAGGGCCCTGAGAAGTGCTGTGGTGGGGTGTGGGTGCATGCTACACTCTTTACTATTTATTAGAACCAAGGAAGCTTGATAGTAGAGAACATGGTTTTTGTTATATTTAAAAGCCTTGGGAGCCCTCCACTCTTCCTAGCTAGGCAAATTTCATGCTCCCCACACACAAGGTCCTAGGCCTTGGCTGACTTTAGCTATGCCTTGTTCTGCCCTGG
Source organism: Cryptotermes secundus (assembly GCF_002891405.2). Classification (NCBI taxonomy): domain Eukaryota; kingdom Metazoa; phylum Arthropoda; class Insecta; order Blattodea; family Kalotermitidae; genus Cryptotermes; species Cryptotermes secundus. The sequence goes on from NW_019737394.1 coordinate 2,133,737, forward strand.
TTCATAGTCACTGCTGTACCCAAAATTCAACATCTCCCTAAATTCTTTTTAGAAAACCCTTGTTGACTATTAGCTTTCTCCTTCTTTTATTTCCTTGTAGCATAGGTAACACTGACCTGATACTACATTGTATTAATAATGTACATAAAGTTGAATCAGTGTCACTTCTTATGTAGGTAACTGCACATAAATATGATTATTTGTATTAAAGTTATTGTTTGTTTGGGTTCTGATATCTGTTTTGACACCATGCAAAGAATTCATATATGTTTTCCTCCTTTCCTGTCATAAAACTAAAAAGAAAATGTTGATGGCAGAGAAAGACAGTGACCTACAAAATTACGCACCAAATGACTAAAAAAAAGGGGGGGTACACGGACAAGGAAGGACCATGAACTACAGCCCCAGTCTTGGACTTGAACAATACAAAAACAAACAATGCTGCTACAAAGTGTAATATTTAAGTGAGTTTACCGTTTAAAATATGAACTGATATGAAGAGCCAAAGTTCTGTTTGAAACAATTACTTCTATTACCTGTTAAGAACATTTTCAGTTTGACATTAATCTTAAAAGGGTATTTTGTTTAAAATAACAGATGATAATATGAAGATGGTTATGTGCCAAAATAAGCAAAGCATGTGAACTGAGATGCCATTCCAATTTCAGGGTGAGAGAAGGCTTCCCTGGTTATGTGGTGGTTGTAAACTTTGCTCCAGATACAGTGACAGTGGACATCACAAATCTGGCCCATATGCCAAATGAGTCTTCAGTTTATACGTTCAGCACTACTTATGCACATAGTTTCACTGCAAAGTAAGTATAAGTATTCCAGTAATGTGTTTGCATAAAATTTCAGTACCATAATAACCAGCAGAGACAGCTGAGGGCTTGCACTGCCACACGAACAAGCCAAGCAACAAAGTAGCTGCTTGTTGCCCGCATCTTTCTTCACTTATGCTTCAACTCTGACGATGTTCTATGAAACACTGGGCTCTCTTTGAACTACAAAGCCTTATAACACAGAAGACTATACTCTATCCTCAGTCACTGCTGTGAGAACTCTTCTACAGTAAAGTACCACTACACATACAGATTTATGAAAGTCACTGGAAAGTACAGTACCTAACTTCATTGTTGTCTTGACACCTAACACAATTATGCTGCTCCTCCTGTCAATCACACAGAGCCATGTCACTGGCAACATTCTTCATGAGCTCTGTATTCAGAAAAGGCCACACTGCAAGATGGATTTCTCTAACTGTACACGTTCCTTTTAAATCTTGACTTGCTAAAGTAGGTTCAAGAGTAAAAGAACTGCCCCCAACCCAATACATGGACAAAGAGAAAGGAACTGTTATAATATATCTGATTTCATGAGATCTAGAACAGATTCTCTCATACTGAGTGTGGTGCATTTCTTTTAGCAAGTCACCTTTGTATGTGCCCAAACAAGCAGCTGTATTTATCTTTCACCATCACCCATTATTTTTGTCACTCCTTACATCCTTAATTCCATCTGTCACACAAAGAAACATTAGCAATATGAGCAGTAATTTATTACCAACAAATAAAACACTCAACTAAGCCCTCCTTTTTTACTGCAGTAGATCACCTGATACAAGTCAAACAGCAACCAGTAACTCAATTTTGCACATGCCACCAAAGCTCTGCAGTGAAACATGACTGTCTCTAACTTCTACAAATTGTCTGCATCCAATGTCAACTGAAATAAAATGTTATGCACTCATAAATTTGTTGTATACCTGATGTAACTTTCATTCAAGCAAGACACCACGGACTAAACATTCCCAAATATGCCCCCTCTTGGCAAATTATTATCTTTGTCAGTGACATGTAGGTATCTAAATGCTTCTCAAAGCAAAATGTAGGACAGAACTTCCCCAATTCACTCTGAGGTAATGCAGTCCATCTATTCAGGTAAACAAGTCCAATAGACATCTCTCTCCTACAACGTAAACTGAACACTGTCTTGCTACTCCGTTGATATCATAATTTATCAACCTCAATAACTCAGCTGGTTAACCATTCCTGTTCACTGGTAAGTGATATATTCTGCAGGTTGCACAGTACTCAAATTCATCTTGTGGCGAATTCCCATCCTCCTCCTGAAGTGGGGGAATCATTGTTACAGCTAATGATGGACAAGTATAAGAGAGATATTATTCTCCAGATATTTCCACCTTCTGTTTGTAACATATTCCTCTAGAGATGTCAAGATCATTATAGTTTTCATTGCAAAATCTCAAACATTTTCAATGCAAGCACCATGTAAAGCAAAAATATATTAACACCACAAACTTCTTACTTCCTCTGGATCCATGGTTTCTAGTTACCCATGAATAAAATGTATAGTCAGAATTATTCGGTTTTTGGACTTGGTCCGCTGTCCGGTATTCTAAAAATCAGAGAACACGTTTCAGAAACTGCTGTTTCCATCCTCAGGTGAGTGGAAGTCACGTACCCTGTTGGGTCCCTTAGAAAGAGCTAACTTCAAGTTCTATAGCTACATCGAAGTACACTGTTTGCCCCACTACCTTCTCCTTCTGTCTTCTCGCACATAGGTCACATCACAAATAAGTAAACAGACTGCACACAAATGAAACAACTGTCAAATCAGTGCACTTACTACTTGAACCAATTTTGTGCTCAGTTAAGATAATATGAACTTACCTGAGCAAGAGCATACAGAACGGTATCATTGGATATGTAAGTAGCCTGCATTTGAATGACCTCCACNTGCATACAAATGAAACAACTGTCAAATCAGTGCTCTTACTACTTGAACCAATTTTGTGCTTAATTAAGAAATGAACTTACCTGAGCAAGAGCATACAGAACGGTATCATTGGATATGTAAGTAGCCTGCATTTGAATGACCTCCACAAACTCTTTCCTACACTGACACATGACATGCTTAGAAGCCAGACAGAATATAAGTAACAATCTGTTGCAGGAAAAGGATTTCCAATTCTGCAGTTGTGCTGCCAGGAAAGGGGGGACTGGTGCTGACATTTGTACCAGACTTCCCAAAAGAAGTCATCTCACTGTAACAACTCGTGTATTGCTGAAACTGCTGTATTTTACTGTATAGACTATAACTAATCATAATAAAATGATTAAATACAATTGGAATGACCTGTTTCACATTTACAGATATTCACCTGTCTGAAATTCATATTAAGAATGGAGCACAATGAAAATGCACATTTCATAAATTACCTTCAATATATAAAATTAAAATTAAATGCAAAAGTATAATTTTTTATTTTTAAAAATAAGAAGAGATGTCCTACTCCAGTTTAGGGACGAAGGTTGCAACCAATGCACCTCTAGCTGATAGCTGAACAGAATCCCTGTTCAGTTTTGACCTGAAACAAGAAAGCATGTGATTCAATACAAAATACAGTGAAACCATCATACTGTCAGGTGTCAGTGACTAGACATGGGGTTTGGACTGATAATTGGATTTACTGAACTCTTACAACTTGTAACAAGTAATTATAATGTGCTCACCAATTTACACACTTAACAAACCACTACAGCACATGCTAAATCTTCTTGTGCCCACTGCTTGGTAGTGGCTCCCAACAGTGACATCTCTTGACTCTTGAATCATTCTCGTCACATAGCCTTGGCATGAACTGTACAGAAGACACTGTTTCTAACAGTTCCTCTATTGTGGCATCATGTGTTTGTTGCTATGGAAATGTGTTTAGTTTGCCAGTGTCTAGCAGTGGCCAATTTTTTTAGTCATCATGTCATAATATTAAGGTTTCTTTCATGGACGGCGGATCTGAATACTGAACTGAGGAAAATCATAATGGAAGCAATTAAATACAAATGAAGAAAGTCGTCTTCTGGGTTTAGGCACCGTGTATTCTTCGTTTTGGCCGACGTTTCAGAGGAACGTAGCGCCTCCATCTTCAGAGCAGTTGAATGGCTTGGAATGCGGAGNGAAAATGCAATGTTTGCTTCCTACGCCTGTCCTCAACACATATTTGACAATTGTTAACAATTAACTGAGAAAGATGCTCACAACAATCCACAAAACTTATACAGAGATAAATCTTACAGCTGGCCACATTCAATAGTATATCACCAAAGAACACATAAGACTGGTTAACAGTCCTGCTGTTTATTCACGACATCTTGGATCCTGGCTATCCTAACAGATTTCTTGGTTTTCTTCAGTTCCTCCAGGCAAATGACAGGATAATACCTTAAATTAAGTCATGATCTCTTCCTCCATTATTAAATTCTATTCATTATACGTTAATTACCCTTTCATTTGACTTCACATAAGCTAAGCAAGTGAAACAGAAATCAACAAATAAATAAAACAGCACATTCAACGATTTTTATACTCAGTATTCTTTTCCAGTAAAGAAATGATGTATATAATGTAAGCATACACTTCCATTCATGCTGGCAAAAGAATAACCCCAGAAGTCCTACCCCTTTGCCTATACAGGGTGTTTCATGACTTTAGGGCATAACTGCAAGAGGTGATTTCCTAGGTCTTTGCGATCAAGAAAGTTCATATAAACATGTGTCCAATTTTGGACAGTTATGGAGTTATGACCGTTTCTTCATTCCCGTACATGACCTCGTGTGAACTGCGTCTATCATCTGACGGGTCACTATTTTTAGCCAGCTACAGACAGAGCGTTCTTGTTATCTCGACACTTGAGAGGTACCTAAGGCGTGGTGGGTTGGTATGTACCCGCGTGGTTCACAACCGAGCGGCAGCCTGTGTTGCGGCCGGCAGTGGCATTTTCGAAAATCAGCTTTAAGCACGAATAAATTCAAATTAAAGGTAATTGCACGAAGTTAACTTTACATTCATACTTTAAATGTATCATGTATTATGCTGGTTTATTATTTTGTTCCGTTTATTGTCAGTAATCATTACCTTCTATTCTGAGTTTAAAACTGTCATAACTCCGTAACTGTCCAAAATCAGACACATGTTTATATGAACTTTTTTGATCACAAAGACCTAGGAAATCACCTCCTGCAGTTATGCCCTAAAGTCGTTAAACACCCTGTATATACTACATTCCAGGTTCACACAGTCTACATGAACATGAAATTCAGGATACTAACTTTGCTCTGATGCCAGATATGTTGAAATTGGAGCTCTTGATCAAGACGTTGAGTTCCTCTGGCACATGTTTCAGTTTATTAAAACTGACAGTGATCTCTTTATCGGCTGTGTTGAGAGCAACCAAGTACCCAGGGTTACCACTCTTGATCCTGCAAAACAAACATGTCACCATTTGCGCAAAGTCCACTCGTAACTGTATGTGCGCTTGGTATGCAATAATATTCATGGCCACATCATACCACATAAGACCAAGCTGTACATGGAACTTTTGGAAACTGGTGTAATGAAATTAAATCAAGGTTCAGTCCAAAAATTTGATGCCAGAGATGAGCAACATACAACTTCTTTTAAGTATTCTGTTTCACAAATGATAAAACAACTCTGTCCAGTGTGACTGTTGAAGCTTTTACTACTTCACTTCTTAGCACCCTAACATGTTTCGGTCCCTATAGACCATCATTATTTAAGTTAAAATTCTTTAACCGAATTAACTTAAATAACAAAAAGTTTTTAAAAAAAAACTTTAATGCATCAAGGACAGTTGCTGTAGTTGTAAGAAATTTGGATTTTGTATGAAGTGTATATTGCAAATATTGTATATTTATGTATTTTAAAAATCAAAACACCCAATGTAATAGTACTTTCTAAAAGTATTGATGTTCCCACTGATGATGGTCTATAGGGACCGAAACATGTGAGGGTGCTAAGAGGTGAAGTAGTAAAAGCTTGAACAGTCACACTGGATGGAGTTGTTTTATCATTTGTAATATTGTTAGTGTGACGGACCAGAATGAAACAAATCATATTCTGTTTCAGTAATACAATTCTATGCAACTAAGAAAATGAATCTGTTGTCTTCCATCTGTTGAGTAGAGGAGTAAACTTAACATTCAGAAGTTCACTCCTCTGCTTGCTGTCTTAACCACTGCTTATTCATATAGCACGATGCCAGCCAATGGGTGATTTCCCTTGAATAAAAAGACAACAGATGACTGCTTGACCTAACTGAGGTTTCATCCATGCTTAAAATATTACAACAGAAGAACCATTTTATTTACTATGTTGTGGTGTCCCCCTAGCACAGCACAAGCTGGTGATACAAAGGTGTCCACAAACCCACAACTGTTTAATTTCTAACCCATTAAAATTAAGCTAAAGTAATATTGAAGGTACCACAATTGTAATGAAAATAGTCTTTATAACATACAGAGATAGGATCCACACAACCTAAGTCCCTGTGCCCATCATGTTAGACTGGTAGTCCAAGTGTCATGTTATTATGTTCATCACACAGTCACACATGAATTTCATCAATAATTACTTTACTCACAAAAAAAAGGAATAATGTTAAGGCTACTTTTCATATGAAATTTAAAATCACGACTTGCAATTATGATAGCGTGAAATATTTCGTGAGTGGGAAAGTTTGACAAATTTCATCAGAAATCAAACTTGGCCTGATTCCATGAGAATCTAGGTATCCTGACATCACAACTTGTCATGACATATGTAATGATATTTGATTTCATGACACAAATATCCTGTCACATGCCAATGAGCCTTTAATTCGCTTGGCTTTGACATGCACTACGTTCTCTCTTCTTCGGCATCATAAATAATGTCAAGGAAGTGAATCCATCTTGTCTTTGTATTTCACTTACAGAGAACTGTGGACTTCATACTGGCATATTACTTCAAGCTTTGTGTTGAAGACTTCCTTTAATTGACATAATTATGATTTTTCAAAATTCTGTAGCTGGTGCCAACTCAAACACAGCAGATGTATGAAGGGGGACAAAACCTTAAATAAATGCATGCACAGCTGTATCCTGTGACACCTCTGTCTGAGATCAATGGAAGCTGCAGGCAACGGGAAACTTGCGACAAAGAGGGATAGATACTGAACAGTGCCTCCACAAACAAGCCAAGCAACACAATACACAATGAAACTCACTATTGGAGTGATAAGGAAATTCAGAGGACATCATAATGTGCATTTCTCAGTGGTTAAAGCTTGAGAGGATAAATTGTTCTTAGATTCTGGAAACAACTTATACACAAGGGCAGGACAGAGACAGTGAGTTAATGGAACCTTTATGAACTGCTACTATAAATTACTTTCGAAGCAAATCTGCAAGCACAGTTGGTTCAAAAAGTTACAGGAAAATAGTGGTGGCTTGTAATGAATCACCTGTTATGATCATGGGGAAAAAGACCCCTCATTTTTCAACATACTTAACATTAAGAAATCGATGGTTCCAAGGGTTTTTGTTGCTATAATGAAGCCCCCTCACTACATGCCAGATTCTTTCTACCATGGATTCACTGTATAACCAAATGCTATAATAATGTTAAACAGTCTACAATACTCATGCCAGCTTATTCTTACCAAATCCTTTGTAGCATGTAACAAGAGAGAGACAAGATTACAGATGACACGCATAGCCATTAAATAAGACAATCCAACACAGTAGAACTTTAATGTGTGATTTGTGCTCAACCCTTATGCATCAAGTTTACAAAAAACTGTTTTACTTGTGAATTAAAAAAATGGTCAGGAACTGAAAGACTTTGCAGCAGTCAATTTCAGAGAGAAGCTTAAAGACATGGCAAGTACAGTTACACCTAGAAAGACAACAGGAAGGCTGACAGTAGCAAAAGCAGTTGTGAATTGAATATCTTAAATAATAGCACATTAATACATTGTGACATGAGGGCTGAAATGCGAATAGTGGAGCAAGGAGAGATGTCTGTTGCTAGGCAATGGCATGGTAAACATTTCTCTGAGACAACAAATGCACACACAAGAGAGGAACTGTTGGACTACTGCTGGGCAACATGGCATTTTCTAAGCAGTTCGTAGTGTGCCGCTGGTTGCGGCAGCCAAGTCGAGTTGCAGTTGAAAGCATGGAACACACCTGGAGCCATGGATTAGACGTGAGAGAGTTGCCGGCTGGCAACAATGAGAACAGAAGAGGACATTGTTGCAATCTGTTACTTGGCAACCACCAGTCAAGAAGAATTGAGAAGACTTAGTGCATGCTGTAGTGAATTTTCGAGTTAGTAAACAAGTGAGAGGATCATAATTACTTGTAGTTACAATATACAAGAGTTCAGTAAATCCAGTTACCAATCCAAACCTTGTGTCTAGTCGCTAAACACATGACAATATGAAGTCTTGCATTAATGAAGACAGATCAAAATACACAATGAACGAAACTTCCACACGATTTCAGGTTCTCAAGGAAGTGAAATAAGATAATGGAGCTTGCTAATGACAGCAAGTAACACAACCAGATGCCAGTCATGATTAGAATTGGTTGCTTTTTGAGTGTTGGTAATTCATCTATCAAGACTCGAATCTTTTGGATAAATTCAGGGCACAGACATTAAGGGGCCTTTCACCACAATACTCAATGAAAGAAAGAAAATCTTCCCCCAACTGCATATGTTAATACCACAAAGCCCACCCTCAATATACTGTGACATGATGGCTCAAAGCCAGAACAATGGACCAGAAGGGGGGCGGCAACGTTAGGTGACAGAGCATCAAACACATTTCTGCAGCGAGTCAACTCATAACAAAAGAGGAAGTGGTGGAGGCAGTCTGAGTGGTGCACAGTGAGGCTATATAGTGATGACCAATGGGAAAAGTCAGTCAGGCTACAGTCCGAGTCAGCAGTCAGGAGTAATTTGAAGCAAGCACTGGCAGTTCATGACCGGCTGTGAGGAATATCCATTCTTAGCAACCACTACCTAGCATCACCTAGTGACGACAGAATAAGAAACAGAAGACTGTGTTTGCTGTATTCATAGTGATTTATACAGTGTACAAATTAGGGGGACTGTTATAATCATTTGTAGTTACAAATTATAACTTCATGGAGCTGAGTCCTTCTTGAGAAGCCACCAGTTGTGCAGCTACTCAAGAATATCACAATATTTTATGGAACCCAAAGGTTCATTACCATTTTCACAAGCGCATCCCCACTGATCCCTATCCTGAGCCAGATAAATCCAGTGCACACCACCCCATTCTATCTCTCTAGGATCCATTTTAATATTATTCACCCACCTACATCTTCGTCTTCCTAGTGGTCTCTCTTTCTTTCTGGCTTTACCACGAATATCCTACATACATTTTTCTTTGGCCCATTCACGCTACATGCCCTGCCCACCTCATCCTCCTAGACTTGGTCATTACATATAATTTGTGGCTCCGCCATAATCACAAACACCTATCAAATGAAAGCATGTCCTCACCAGCCTGAGAGGAGCAGATTCTTTATTTTTGACTGTGTGTGACTTCTGCCACAACAAACATACCTTGTGAATGCAAACACTGTGTCATTGCTGATGACAGCAAGTTCACTCGTACCATACATGATGGATGGTGTGCTGCGAGCTTCCACCAGCTCCTTGTATACAGACAGACTGCTACCAGCCATGCTTGCCTCTGAGTTGACATTTACGGTTTCATAGTTGTTACTGGTGGGGTAAGCCGGGGCAGCAGAATCACTGAAACCTGGGAAATGAAAGCAAACCTCTCATAAATGGCATATTTTAACATGTGCATGCATGGTGACAAAATATAAGCACAATGGGCATGAAAGGCTACTTCACATTTGGCTGGCACAAACTCAGAGGTTAGTGCTGCCTACACACACACATCCACATCAGCACACATTTCACAAAATATGTACACATGTTCAGCACAGCCCATTAAAATAAAATGTCAAAAGCCTAGGTACAATTATTTATTGAATAACAGTGTGCACCTACACCTCCACTCCCCCATAAACCTTCTTGGCATAGTGCTTAATTTGTTAAGCAGAGGGACAACTTTAACTTTTTACCTTTAAAAATAACAGATTTCTCAACTGCTGTGTTATTTTGTATTTTATGCAGAAAAAAAATAGAATGTACATACCCAAACGCTAGACTACGCAGTGTTATTAACCCAGGATACCACAATATGCATCTTCATCATAATGAAAACATTAAATCTAATTTTTTGAAACTGTATTATCTTATGAAATTTCATAATCCTATATTAAGGGATATCAGTGGTGCTGCTGCTTTCAAAAGTATGCTTCATCACCATGTTAGTATCACTAAAGGAAGATGTATGAAGAACAGTATCAGTCTCACATTCAACAGCATGACAAACTCACAGAGTTTCTTGAAAACTCATTATTGAATTAAAAAGCAAGAGGGATGTGAAGAATCTTTTCAGAATCCATCATAAAAAAGAGTAATGATGCATGACTCTGAAATGGAATAATTTAGTTCTTCCACCTCTTGTCTGAGAGAAGCAACAGTTTCAACACTTCTCAAAATATTTAAAAAAAAATATGGTAAATACATACAAACTTCAGTACAAGTGACACTCCTGAAGACAGGTTATCCAATGACAAGGGACCGACCTAACATGGATAATTAAATGAATCATTTTGATTAAACTTGGTATGAAAACCATGTCACTGGAAAATGACCTTGACATGCTCCATATATTCTTGTAGTTAATAGCAGCCACATGAACCTCAGACATGCATGCAACATTACTGTCAATGTTTCACTGTAATGTGACCTTAATGAAGTTTCAAAGCATCAATTCTGCCGTAAGCAAAAGCACTGATACATAAACACTAATTAGTAACTGGCATATACCTGCATTAGTGGCATTACTCCATGACATGACACATCTTGTGGGATGCTCTACAATACCCGAGGCATCTGCCATACCAATCTCTTCTCCATAAAGAGTGATGGGTGTTCCAGGTAAAAGCATGGCTATCATGTTGAGTCCATCCACGAAATCAGAAGACAGGCGAGATGCAACGCGTGATGACAGAGGTGGAGTTAGCTGAAAAGTGAAAACAGTATCGAATCTCAGCACAATTTGTCTACAGTTTGCCTCCAATATTACTTTGAGAAAACAAGATTTACAGGCTCTAGGGTTATTTAACAATCACCTATTGACTGAAAAGATTATACATTGTGCAGCAAGATGTGAAGCGAGGTACATAAGGGTTTAAAGGATGAACTGATTAACTGTTTGAAGGACCTATCCCAACATTTCCATGAAGACTAAGGAAAACCATGAAAGATATGAGTTAAATTTGACCTCAGTATCTATGAATTTGGCCCTACAGTATTACTACAAGACACATCTGCTCAATATCACAAATAAATAAAAAAAAGTCTGCAGAGTTTTATTTTCTGGAAAGAAAGTAGCCCTAATTAGCTGTCAGGCATACTACTGAACGAAACCTTTCACTTTTCTTGGTAGTCTCAACCAGCATCTTTTTCTTTTTTTCTTTACCATTTGCCAGTACTCATACTTGGTTTCAGCACCCAGCAAACCCAATGCATTCACTAGCAAATGTGAGACTTGATGCATATGCTAATAAGGAACAAATGTTTGCTGGTATTCGTATCACCTGAAACACTGCACTGATTTTAACACAAATCCTACATACCCATTTTAGGAAAAACTTAGTTAGTGGTCATTTTTATCAGTTTCTATTCCCTTATTGCAACTGAGCATGCTAACAACATGAACACAGGACACTGCACAAATTTCTTCCACATGTTCAATGTTCATTAGAAAAGCAGGATCTGTATTGTGATATTCAGGCAAAGTACAGTATACACATGATTACCCATAAATATAATACCTAGTTTATGGCTTATCTGTACACTCGGTAGACCATGTTCACAAAATCTGCAAAGCACCTGTCATGTTCACTCAATCCATCTACACAAATGAAAAGCTGGACTGATTTTCAAGATATTTGATAATGGATAACTTTACAAAAAAAATATCTGGCCATTTTCATTTACACAGCAAATAACTGCAATGACTACTTTACATATGGTGACACATGCATTTCTGAAAATCTGTCAAATGTGCCTTGATAAATCTCATTAATTTATCAAATAATGGATTCACAGTAATTAAGATTCTGTAACTTGAAGAGCACAGACTTCTGAGTTGTAATGCCATGTTGTTTGGAAAAAGCCAACATTTTTAAAGAATATCTCAAATACACCATCAGGGCTGAAGAGCAGGGAAACAATAAACCAGCAGCAGGAGTTGAACTCAGCTCCTACTCTTTCTGAAGTACAGAGCATTACAACTCAAAAGCCCATTTACATTCACAACTCTGAAATCCAACATTCTGTAGCTAGCTTGTCCAGACATCACAGCAACGCCAGTTCAGAAACTACTTATTGTAGGCCCAGTAGTACCTAAACATATTTCCCCATATTCTTGTTATAAATTATTCTGCCATAATCATAATGCTCTCTTTGACAAAATACAACTCTATGATCATTCTCTTTGCAGACTTTCTTCTTGTGACAAAATGCCTACAGAGATGTCTGTGGTTTGCATGTCACATTATCATTCAGAACAAACTCTCAAGTTTATCTTCACACTAAAATAAATGGTAAGTACACTGAAGAAATCTTACCTGCCAAGTTGGACGTGTATTATTAGGAAGTTTGTCAAGGTACTTCTCAATTGCCTTACTAAGATCAGATGCATTAAAACCATTTTTCAACAGAAGGAATCCTTTATTTGTTTGCAGTAGATCAACAAGAACATCAGAAGTGTTGCTCTTTTGATCCACAAGAGATTCTACAAGCACATTTCCAACAACAGAGAGCATCCTGTAAAGAGTACAGCCCATATAATTTACCCCATACATAGAGATCTCTGTGACAGTATAGGTCCAAAATAATTGTAGAAGTATACAATGTATACTTAAATGGTGCATTCTGCAAAATGAATCATAAATGACATGCTAACATTAATGTTCTTCAAATTACTCATAAAATATAAAATGTAGCTAACTGGAGAAAAGGAAGTGATATTCTATAATGCTGGATATGTCTTAGTTTAGATAATCTGAATAATTAATACAATGAACTCTTCCAGCTCTTGGCTGTTAGTTGATGCTAAATCAAACTGAAAGAACTTAAAACTGTCAGCCCATACTAATCAAATAAGCAGTCAATATTAAGGCTCCCTTGTTTGATGTTGTTAGACACACTATAAGAAAATTAGCCAGTCACGGTAGCCGAGCAGTCTAAGGCATGCACTGTCTTCGTTCGCTTGGAAGCCGGGATCGTGGGTTCAAATCCCACTCATGGCATGGATGTTTGTGTGCGTTTTTCTGTGACTGTGTACAGGTAGAGGCCTTGCGACGAGCTGATCACCCGCCCAAGGAGTCCTACCATATGTGTAAGCTCTAGTAAACCAAAGCGAAATGGAGAGTTTCATGGAGGTAGCCCTAGGCCCACTGGGGCTGTAGTGCCACAGAAAAAAAAAGAAAAAAGAAAATTAGAAACACAAGGGCTATCCTGAAAGTAACCTCTGGTGAGCTGTTAACAAAACAATGAGAAAAGAAATATTATACACAAAAAAATACATACATACTTAAAATCTACTTGTCAACTTAGTCACCGACCCAAATGAGGCACCTATCATATCAGGCAATATGTTTCTGTATGCCTGTGTCAAAGAAGTCTGCTGCCAGTGAACTCAGTCATGTTTCGACACCTTCCATCAACTCCTCATTACTGTTGAATTGCTGTGATTGCAACCAGTTCTTCAGGTAGGTAAACAGGTGGTAGTCACTTGGAGCAAGATAAGGGCTGTATAACCACACCACTGCCATGCAACCATTTAAATGTAATTAAATTTATTAATTAGAAATTTTAATTGTTCACAATTGGATGCAATGAACAAGTGCAGTGAGACATAGGTCTATTCTTGCATGTAAGAGTTAGCATCTTCTCACATGTGCAGTAGAACAGCAAGAAACCCCGTCAAGATTTCGTAGAATTTTTACTTGAAAGTGTAACTACGGAGTCTTTTGTGAATTCGATACTTGACAGCTTGTGCATGTCATAATTTAAAAGAAGGGAGTTTTTAAGAACCCAAGCCAAGCTTAACGTTTGTAAAGATTCTAACAGAAAGTACGCTGGATCTCAGAAACCTAAACTCCTTGTAATCCTTAAATGGAGTGGAGGAATAGCTAATTAAGATACTATTTTTCAAATGTAACCAATCACTAAAATTTAAGGGTATGACAGAGCCAAAATGCTGATGGAACAAGGACCTGATGGTTCAAAAGGAAGTCAGTTGTTAAAGTTAGTTACACACCAGATCTCATAGAAACAAGACGTAAAAGTTACACACCGGATCTCGTAGAAACAAGACGTAAAAGTTACACAATGGATCTCATAGAAGCAAGACGTAAAAGTTACACACTGGCCCTTGAAGAAATCAGACGTAAAACTAGTGTTAGTCACTCACCGCTCTCTTTGTATACAGAAGTATACTGGTGTTAGTCAGTTGTAAGACATAACAAGTAAGACTACAAGCATAAAGTGTTATGAATCAAAGAAAGACACAGTGCGTACAATCAAGTGCGCACCGCGGCTGCAATTTGCCGTGAGTCATACCACCGCAGAATGGATGCAGTCGCGGGGAGTGTTGCAACTCCTCCCCGCGACTNCCGACAAATAAGCTAAAGTTACTGATTTCAAAGTTGTATTAAGAAGTGGCTAACCAAATGTTCAACAATAATAAATCAACTAAACTTGATACGTGCTTGTGTAGCTTAGTGTTCATTCCTGCTTCTCCGAGTTGTGGCCCGTTCAAGGCTCTGAGATAGAGACCCTCAGCTCTACCGAATCAACAAACCTCACCTCCTAATAAATTAAACAACCCTGAGATAAATTAATACAAGAAAGAATTACCTATAGGTGTGACCAATGTGTGTGGGCGATGAGTATAAACTGAGTCTTTACAAAGGCAAGGTGAGAGTGCCGTGATAGCTGTTAATGAGGGTGGTCAAACAATTTCCAGTTGAAATGCTCCAGCAGTGCTCGAGTATTAGCAGCTGAATGCAGACATACGTTGTCATGGAGGAGGACTACACTGGATGTCAGCATTCCACACCTTTTATTCTGAATAGCCCTACCAATCTATAGTGTTTGAAATACACTTCTGGCATTGAGGTCCCTTGTTCCATGAATCCCACCATTAGTACTCCTTTCCTGTCCCAGAAAACAGCTGCCATCAGCTTTCTGGCAGACAACTGTCTGAACATTTTTGGCTTGCTTGGTGAATGTAGGTGCATCCACTGCTTTGACTGTTCTTTAGTTTCAACTTTCCCAAATGAAGCCCATGTTTCATCACTTGTTACAGTGTGATTGAGAAATTCATGGCCATCTTTGTGGTACCAACCACTTCACTCTTCATTCTGAACATTTGTTCGCCCAGACATCTTTGAACATTCTACACAACCGTCTCAAAGCTCCTTCACTCGTTAAATTTTGGCCATAAACCACCACACATAATTCATGATGAATTTTAGCAGCATTCATGTTTCTAGCATGAAGAAAGAGGATAACAGCGCAAATTTCACAGCTGGCAGGTTTATCAATCACAGGACACATCATCACTCACTCTGTAGAAAGCAGCAGCAAGCACTTGGTGACAAGTTATGATGAGTCATATGATGCTACCTTGCATGCGTGAGCAATCCCACACTCCTGCATTAGTTGTCCAAAATAATAAAAAAAAAAAAGATTACTTTCTTAATAGCTCTTGTATAATTGCCAAAGTCCATCTCTTTGTCTGTCAGGACCTGTTCCTTCCATCCAAACAGTGTTACAGAAAAAATTGGCAAAGGTAAAAGACGTTCCTCTTGGGGAGAGAATCCCAGAAAAATTTTTAATTTTGCTGCTATGTGAATGGGTTCAAGTCCAAGCCAACTTACTTTTCCAGTGCTGGGTGTCACAAGGGGATCATCGTCAGAATAAGGGGGAAATTCAAACTACTTTCTGCTGCTGCTAGAATAGCAGGTGAAACCCAGACTTATCTGTCTTTACCATACTATGGGGAAAACTGCAACTATCTTGTGCTGCAGCTTGGGAAAGAGAAAAACCCCAAACTACCTACTACTGTTGGCACATGAGGGAGACAAATGACAACAGGACAAACATATGAGATGTGAAAGGAACATGAGAGAAAAGATGGAAAAAGGAGAGGGTATGGGAGAATGGAGGTGAGAGAGCTTATTTTAACTTGAAATATGGGGAAGAAGAAGGGAATGATGATGGGTAACAAAAAATAAATACTGGAAAAAGTGAAGGAGATATAAATATGACAATACTATGGAAAATTAAAGACAGAAATGATTATCCCATACCAAATTTGACAGGTAATGTAAATAACATTATATGTAATAACATTATCAACAATAAAAATAGTTTCCAAAATTGCAATACAGATTTCTCTGCATGGGAACATTCATCATATCACTGCTCCAACAGTCCTGAGTAGTTTAGCATTCCCTTATCTGATATGCTTCTGTTTATATGGTTTCATACTTGCAAATTATTTGCACACAAACAAGAAAAACCACATTAATCATTTGATAACTTGTTAATCTGTATTATTTCTGTTCTTGATTTATTTAGCAACAATTCTGTTTGCTGAACTACAGTGTTCAATGACTGGACAATTAGCAGTGAAACGAAAAAGAACTGGAAGAAAAACAGTTAAGTCCTAATTTAAAGTACTGTGCTGGCATCTACCCAGAAAAAAACAAGTAAAAGCACAAAACACCTCCAGCTATAACTGGTCTCAAGACTGAGATCTCAAACTGAACCTCACAAATATGAAGTTAGAGTGCTTAATACTCAACCAAAACATTTCATAAAACTGATAAAGAAACTCCCTAACGCATGAGTAAATATAGTAGAACGCCAAATATCCAAATTGACAATTAAATGTATACCAACTGAAGAATGTGTCAGCTGAACGAGCAAATAAAGTGTTTGAAAATGTTAATGTATAATTAAATGTGTTAATTTTTCATGTCACACTTGTTTTAGTTAGAAGTGTCTCAGTTTTTATCATCAGAATAGTGCAGTACATTATGGGGTATGTGGTAACGCGGTTGGTTGAGGCACTATGCTACAAGCCAGAGGGTCATGGGTTCAAGTCCCAATGAGGTGGATTTTTTTTTTATTTACCTAATCCTTCCAGCCACACTATGGCCCTGGGGCTGACTCAGCCTCTAACAAAAATGAGTACCAGGAATCTTCCTGGGAGGTAAATGGTGGCCAGCACAATAGGCTGACAACCTTGCCACCATCTGCGAGCCAAGTGTCTAGAAGACAACTGTCTAGAACCTCTCATAATCCTATGGGCCTCCACAGCCTGTTACAAGGATAACTTTACTTTACAGTACATTATTATAGTTATAATAGTCTCTTTTTTCATGGATAAGAATTTAATCCACTGATCCAAATTTTCAAATATTATAACCACCTCTGCCACTAATTCGATGACTGCCATTCTACCATACTGTTTCATTACGGTACTTCACTGCCTTAGCTACTGAAACATGTCAGCTGCCAAACATAACTGGTTCCAGATCAAATAAATTGAACTCACTTTGTGCCATCTGTGTAATTCAGAACAACTTTCTTCCAGTCTGCCAGAACATCCTCAATTCCTGGTTGGTTCACTGTTCTTGCATGATTATAGAAGTCATATTCATCATGGGTTGCACCAGGTGGAGCCCTAGGGACTTCATCCTGCCTACTGGGATCTTCCAGGAGATACTCAACCTTCTCCAGTTGCAGCCCAGACACACCCAGATCAAGCCAGAACATAAATATCTCCTGCAAGAGAAACAGCAGCACATCACAATCACAGAACAAATTTAAAGTGGTGAGAGTTATGTGTCAAAATGTGTGTACCATGCTGTAATCATCTACTCTACTTCAAGTTTTAGTTCATAAGGCATGCCCTCTACAATATGTAAATTATGAAATGCAAACTGGGGAAGATGTGACCTCGAAAAGGCTGGTTTTGATATATCAGAAAAAAGTACATCCACGGTTTCAAGACTGTTACTGTATTTTACCTCATTCCTTCAAAAAAATGAGCAGTGAAGCATAAAATGGAGTTCATGACCTCACCGCTGTAAACATAATATTTTTATACACATGGTTTCACCATCATGAAGTACAATGATGAACTGAGATTACAGAATTGAGATATTTAACTGAACAGCCAGTGCTAACTCTGTGTACAAAAACAACCAATACTGCACACAGTCTTGCTGTCATGAACTACCATCAGGGGATGTGCTGCTGTAGACTGATTCCTACAGATAAACTAAACATAAAGAGTACCACCTACTGTATCCAGTTTTTAATTAATAAATAATCATAAAACCTTACATTTTCATCCAAATATGGCCATCTTTTGGGATGCTCATTTGCAAAAGGAAATGTCATGTAAATTTTGGATTTGAGGTTCTCATGGTGAGGACCATGCAGACTATGGTCTTCTGGGTTGTGGCATTACAAAGGCAAGCCTGACATTTTGGGAGAGCATGTCACCTCCATCTTCCAGGTCAAAGAATAACTGGCAAGAAACCAGCAGAAGCATGCTGCAAGGCAAGCCAAGCCTACTATCTGCTTCTGCTGATTTTTTGTCTGGTTTACTCTAACTCTGAAAACAGTGGCAATAAGTTCCTTTAAAACACTGGCCTCTCTCTGAACTATACTGTTACAATATTATATTTTTGCATCCTGTTCCACTGATGCATCACTCATCCACTTGCTTCCATGTCTAATGCAACATTAAGTTTTATTTTAAAATGTAATTATAATCACATTTAAATTTATTAAGATATCATTAAAAGCACATTTTATTTCACTGTTGCAATGTTTCAGCCCTATAAAGCTATCTTCAGGCAACTGTTAACCGACTGAAACCGCTGCACTGGATCACCTGATACATGTTATTACATGCTAGTACTGCACATTGTTGTCGAGTGAGACTATATCCCCCACACTTCACTCATGCTACTTTCACACTGCGGGGTCCATGCTGTGTTTCCTCTGTGCGTGTAGTGTTACAACAAGTACACTGTGTAATCTTTAATTTTCTTATGGCAGATCTATACATAAAACACTACAGACATCAAACATGCATAATATAAGATGCCAACTGAGTATGGAAGTATGTAGGCGAGTCAAATATTAATTATATACCTTAAATATTTTTTTGAGTATTATTTATTGTGCACAAGTGGTACAAAGCTGTATCACTTTTCAATAAAATCTCCCCCACGCTCAATGCAAGTCCTCCAGCGCCTACAAAGTGCATGAATTCCTCCAGAAAAAAATTCTTTTGGTAGTCTGCACAACCACTCATGCACCGCGTGGCATACCTCTTCATCAGAACGGAACGTCTTTCCTCCCATTGCTTCTCTGAGTGGTCCAAACATATGGAAATCACTTGGGGCAAGGTCTGGTGAGTATGCCGGATGAGGAAGACACTCAAAATGCAGGTCACTGATTGTTGCAACTGTTGAACGGGCAGTATGGAGCCTTGCATTGTCACGTTGCAAAAGGATACCTGTGGACAGCAATCCATGTTGCTTTGATTTGACTGCAGACCAAAGATGATTTTTTAGGAGATCTGAGTATGATGCACTGGTGACAGTGGTCCCTCTAGGCATGTAGTGCTCCAAGATGACGCCTTTTTCGTCCCAAAAGAGAGTCAGCATAACCTTCCCTGCTGATGGTTTTGTTCGAAACTTCTTCGGTTTTGGAGATGAGGAATGGCGCCATTCCTTGCTCGCTCTCTTCGTTTCCGGTTGGTGGAAGTGAACCCAGGTTTCATCCCCAGTAACGATTCTTGCAAGGAAAGTCATCACCTTCTCGTTCAAAGCGCCGCAGAAGTTCTTCACAAGCATCAATACGTCGGTCTTTCAATTCAGGAGTCAGCTGCCGTGGCACCCATCTTGCAGACACTTTGTGAAACTGGAGCACACCGTGCACAATGTGGTGTGCTGAACCATGACTAATGTTTAAACCTGCTGCAGTTTCATTCAATGTCACTCAGCGGTTTTCCCTTACTATGGCTTCAACTGCTGCAGTGTTCTCTGGAGTCACAACTCGATGTGCCTGACCCAGACGAGGAGCATCTTCCACTGAAGTCACACCATTTGCAAACTTCCTACTCCATTCGTACACTTGCTGCTGTGACAAACATGCATCACTATACTGAAACTTCATTCTTTGATAAATTTCAATAGGTTTCACACCTTCACTACAAAAAAACCGAATAACAGAACGCTATTCTTCCCTGGTACAAGTCTCAAGTGGGGCAGCCATCTTATACTGGTGCTGTGATGGTGTTCATCCATCTGCACTATGCTGCAACCTACAGGCCATTCTGCACGCTGTTTGTAGCACGCTTACTAACTTACAGGATAATGGCGCGAAATTTAGTTTTTTATTAAAAATTTAAGGTTTTCATTTGACTCACCCTCGTAATAACATCCACACAGAGCATAATGAACAAGAAAGTGCAGTGTCAAAGTAGGACCATTCAAATCATTTCTGATAGCTATTCGTATCTGACCTCGTTTTGCAGACTGTTATTTGGTCTGTACGCGTTGGCACTGCTGAACAAAGCATGATTATCTGTTTATTAGAAATTAGCATCATTAGAATTGTACTTTTGTCTTTAATTTAATTTGAACACTGTTATCAGTAATAATGACCTATATTAAATTTTCTATGGATAATATGGGTTTGTTGAAGTAAGAACAAACTGGTACTGGCACCACTTTAGATTATTTTATGGACAGCCATCTTGTTGTGACTGCAAAATATTATATAGGGACTTCAAATAAAATGTTTCATAAGTCAACCAATTTGTTCAAAATAAATGATGGAACACTTAAAGATACAATGAATGACCCCTATGACTCCTATCCAAAGGCAGGATGGAAGTCCATTACCTTAAATTCTTCTACAACAGCAGGGTTGGTGAAGTTGAGATCAGGTTCATCAACGCCAAACTGATGCAAGTAAAATGCTTTCCTTCCTTCACTCCACTCCCAAGCTGAGCCTCCCCGTACACTTTTCTGCAGTGGAGAAAAACAACAGTTGTTATGGGTGCTTTACTAAAATTTTGTAAAACTTGGAACCCTTTGAAGGCTAACAAACTAAACAAAGAATAAAGTACCCCCACCCTTAAATTAATGTTGTTTAACTGTGTATTAGGGGTCTCTACAAAATACAAGAATACCATAATTTATTCCTTAAATTTATTTGGACTGTCACATTTTTCACAAAGTTTCATACACACCCAGTTGTTTGGTGGTTCTGGTTTGCCTTCTGAATCATACTTTTGAGGGTCAGAAGACCAGATGTAATAGTCTTTGTACTGTGTATCATTACTTTCTGATTTGACAAACCAGGGATGTCTCCTGCTTGAGTGGTTCGGTACAAAGCTCAGGACCAGATGGAGACCTTCAAACAACAAAAAGACCTCAAATACAAATAAGTACATTTTATTTAAAAGCAACTGCAACTTCATTCTCTGCCTACATGAAATGCACATGTCTACCTAGTAATCAGTCCAAGAACATCTATTTCAGTAAATTATTATGGCTTAGTGCAGCAAGAAAGTTGGATTTTACAACCAACATGCTTGGATGAATACAAAGGTAAAGAAAAAAGTGTGATCCAGAGACGTTCCTTTCGTACACATGTGGTAAAATTGTCTGGCACATGCAATAGGCTAGCATAGCACTGAACATTTCAAAAACACTTACCCATGCTTTTCAAAGATGCAACCAATGCTTCAAAATCAGCAAGAGTCCCATAACGAGGATCTATGTCCTTGAAATCCTCAACAGCTTCATCTGATCCATCAGTGGACACTTTTAGGATTGATGAAAGTGCAACTCCCTTAACTCCAAGATCCTTAATATAATCAAGTTTTGACTGCAAGCCTGAGAAAAAAAAAACTCAGAAAAGGATCAAAGGTAACCTCACTTCTGAGTGGCTAAAGGAACAGAACGTGAGGAAAACTTCAGCCTGGTGAGGGTAATAAACTGTGGTCAGGGAAGGAAAAAACACCTTCTTCCCCACTCACTTGGGTGGGAGCTATCTCTCCTTTATGGGCCTTCCCTCACTCTCACCAAATGCCACTTGTATTCTAGCTTCTGTTCCACCTATGGTTCCCTCTCTTTATGTTGTCTTGGGTTTGTTGTAAAGTGTTATGCTTTATTAGAGTTAATGACAATTATGAATTACAATGCAATACACGAGCTCCTTACACATAAGGCAAAGTGAAAATTACCAGCTGACAAGAGGGGGGTGTCAAGTGGAGGAGCAGGAAGCCCACTTAAACTCCCACCACCCATGTTCATTCTCTCCCTGACCCAAGTGTAGTATAAGAGGCCAATGCAGGCCACATAAGCTATTGATTGCCTTCTCAAGGATAAACAGCAGATTTGCCAACATAAATATTGATTATTATTACAAATTCTCATTCCAATTACGGAACTGAGCCCTTCTTGAGATCCACCAATTGTGCAACCACTCAAGAATTTCCCAGAATTTTATGGAACCCGAAGGTTCATTACCGAGTTCACAAGAGCCCTCCACTGGTCCCTATCCTGAGCCAGATCAGTCTAATCCATACCATCCTATCCTATCTATCTAAGGTTCATTTTAATATTGTCCACCCACCTAAGCCTTGGTCTTCCCAGTGGTCTCTTTCTTTCTGGCTTCCCGCCAATATCCTATATGCATTCTTTGTATCCCCCATTAGTGCTACATGCCCTGCCCACCTCATCCTCCTTGACTTGATCATTCTAATTATACTTAGAGAAGAGTAAAAGTTATGAAACTCCTCATTATACGGTTTTCTCCAACCTCCTGTCACTTCATCCCTTTTCGGTCCAAATATTCTCAACACCCTGTTCTCAAACACCCTCAGTCTATGTTCCTCCCTTAATGTCAGAGACCATGTTTCACACTCATACAGAACCACAAGCAAAATTATATAGTTTTGTATATTCTAATTTTTATGTTTTTGGACAGCAGACAAGAAGACAAAATGTTCTGGACTGAATGATAGCAAGCATTACCTGGGTTCAGTCTCCTCTTAATTTCCTCCTGAATCAGGTTTGGATTTGTTACCGTCGTTCCCCAACATCTGAACTGTGCCATATTTTCAAAACATCTTTTTCTATCGATATATCAAGTTTTTGCCCTGCATTTTGGTGATGAGACAGCAACACATACTTAGTTTTCTCTGTGTTTACTTCTATACCAATCTCCTTACTAGCACCAATTAAAGATTCAATATTTTCTTTATGGTCTCTATATTATCATACAGTAGATTCACACCATTGGCACAGACCAACAGCTGATGTGTCCCATTTAATTTCAGTCCCACCTGGTTTCCCTGGACATTCCTAATGGCATATTCTAAAGCAAAATTGAAAAGGAGTGGCAATAAAGCATCTCGTATTATACCATTCTGGATGGGAAATTTATCAGACAAATGTTTATCTATATGGACTTTACTATAAGTTTCGTTTAAACATATTTTAATCGGCTTAACTAGTTTCATGGGTATCCCAAACTCTATCAGAATATTGTACAATACTTCCCTCCTAACTGAATCATAGGCTTTCTTGAAGTCTACGAAAAGCTGATGTAGTGTCTCATTGTACTTCCATTTTTTCTCCAGTGTCTGACGAATGCAAAAATCTGATCCGTATTGATGTTTTACATAGAAACCCACACTGATGATCCCCAGTAATTTCATATATGTTTGGACTTAACCTTGAGTGAAGAATATTGGATACAATTTTGCATTAAGTTGATAGCAGTGATATCCCCCGATGATAACTACAGACAGTTTTATCACCCTTCTTGTGAACTGGTACAATAATAGACTCCTTCCACTGACCGGGCAATTTTTTCCTTATTCAAAATAGATTGAATTAACTTATGGATCTCAGAATTTAATATTTCGCTTTCTGCTTCAATAAGTTCTGCTGAAATATGATCACTACCTGGTGATTCATACCTTTTCGATTTTACAATAGCAATTTCAACTTCAAAAGGGCTGGGATCAGGTATTAATAACTGAGATGTAATTCTTCCACAAATTCAAAATGTTGTGGGAATCTGCAAGGAGATCACCATACAAATTCTCATGGTCTGTTGAAAATCCTAATGCCTTGGTTCCAGATCTAGCTCCGACTATATCTGACTTCATGTTCTCAGAGCAGTGGTCAAGAGGAGTTCTATCTTCTGGGACATAAAGCTGTGTAGTCCATTGAAAGTCAACCTACATGTTCTCTGAAATGTTGGCTGACTTTCAACAGTCTACATGACATTACATCCCAGAAGACAGAATTCTTTATGTCCGACTACACCCTATACATCGTAACTGGCACATCAGCACATTTCACACTGGCATATGAATAAAAATTGTCACTTGAAGTACTGAATAAAGTGTTATATGCATGAACCTTAACACTGGTGAAAGTAACTTAGGTCAGTCATAGTATATTTCTGGGTTTACTGCCAAGTTCCGCTGTGTAATGACAGGTTATGGGCCCCCACCAAGACTTCTATTCAGTGGGTATCAGGATCTATTTTCCTGGGAGTAAAAGATGCTGAGGCATAGAGATAACCATTCACCTTCATCCTCAGCCAGTTAACAATGTATGAATCTATACCCCTCCTCCAACACATCTCCATGGCATGGCGTTTAATTAAGCACAGTCAAATTTACTTTTCAGTGTCAACACTGCCACATGCTGTGCAGGCTTGCTATCCTATCCAATAACTTATCCCAACTGATCTGACAATCAACTTCAATCAGTACAAACACAGCAACAATTATTAACATCCTGGGCATTATCCATTCACACGTTTTTATTCAAACAATATTTCATACACTGGGCTCCTCTAATCTCATACAAAAAGGCTACTCAGAAAGGTCCAATCAACATAGTTATTCCTTTTCTCCAGACACAGAACAAATGCAAGTCAGGGTAAATAAACCAATCACAGCTTAAAACATCTTTGTGGGTTAAGATAAAAATGTTAAAATGCCACATGCATGTGGCCTAGCACCTATGGCCATGTAACGTTCAGATTCTATTCACATACACAGCTGTTCACCAGGTACAGCAAGAGGCTAAGTGTGAAGAAGCCCTGTGCCTTAGGTATACTACTTGACGACCTTGGCACTAAATGGGCAAAATGCTTAGCAAAGAAAATCCTATTGGCATCTGTAAACAATTTAACATGCATACAACAATCACTGGTTCTGTGCTTCAAACATGTGCTTCCCAGGTGGAAGTTCCATGCTTTGCTTCCCAACATGTACCTGCAATATCAATATCTTCTTGACAGCATTAAAATGACCACTCCCTTAATTAAAATAAAGTACTCAGGATTACTGGGTTTTTGGACTTTGCCCATTGTCTGGTATTCTAAAAACCCAACATTTCAAAACACTGGATCTCTTTCCATCCTCAGGTGAGAGGGGAGACACCTACTCTGTTGGGCCCATTAACAAGAGCTAACCTCAGTCACTGGAGGTACCTTCACTGCCATGTTATCCACCACATCAGCACTGCCAACCTTAGAAGTTCATTTGTAAAAGCAAGACCTAAAGCCTGATCTTAGAATTTGCCCTCAAGAAATACACAAGGTTACATACAGGTTCCATTTTTAAACATAAATAAGAATAAATATCGAAAAACCAACTAAGATTAGGCTCTGGGTTGTGTGTTTACATGTGGACTTCCTATAACTGGCAGCATTAACATGGTAGTAAAGTTTTATGTCATTTATGTTATCTAATAATACAGAATCACCTAAATAAAAAGGTAAAGTTGTCCCTGTGCTTAACTAATTAAGCACTATGCCATGAAGGTATGTAGGGTAGTGGATGTATAGATCCACATTTTCTTTACCTTGGCACTAGATGGAGGTTGAGTGGTCAGTTTCATGAGTCTGCCGCTTTAACCCCAGGGTAAGAGTCCCCAGTACCCCCTGCATACGAGGTTGGATGGACCCCAGAGCCGCTCTGGACAACATGAAGAAGAGAAAATTCTTGACCCTACAGGGACTCTAAACTCTAACTCCTCAGTTGTCCTGCCCGTTACCAGTAGCTATACTGATTGTGTTATCCCAGCTCCTAATTACCTACATATTAATCATTAATTCCTGCTTGCTGCTTACTTACTACACAACTGTGTTTCATCACCATTAGCAGAACACACCAACAGTTCGTGGTTGTCCAAACACAGCTATCGAGCAACAGTACCTTCACAATTAAAATTTGACATGCCAACAGTAAGTCAAATACCATTCATCATACACTGCTACAGAGCTCTGCCCTTTTGATTAGTAAAAAAAGGAGGATAGCAATCTCATGCTTTCTTTGCAATGTCTGCACATATGTCAATAACTTGCTCAAAAATTTCACAATGTCAAATATATTATGCTAAAGTTGTCCCTGTGCTTAACTAATTAAGCACTGTGCCATGAGGAAATACGGAAGCTTGGACATACGGATCCACGCATTCTTGACCTCAGCAGTAGTTGGAGGTGAACGGTCGGCTTCACGCCCTGGCCGCTTTACCCCCGGTACCCATTGGATAGGTGATTGGGTAAGCCCCAGAACCGGTCTGGACGACGTGAAAAGGAGATCGTTCCCCTACGGTAACTCGAACTCCGACCCCTAGGACATCCAGCCATAGCCATATATATGAAATATAACATAAGGAACGAACGGACCGATAAAAACGCCTATTAAGTCATTATGAGAGACGTCCAATGTAAGTCAATGAGCGACGCAATTCACGTGAACATTATCTACACCCCTCGTCTGTTAAAGTGAATTAATTAGAGCATTTACATTCATCCCCTTACTTATTTTATGACGGCCATTAATCATTTCCGAAAGTGAAACATCTTACTAGATTACTAAACACCAGTACTACGGTTTACCTTTAAGATCTCCAATTCCATCTCCAGTTTCTTCTCCGTCCTTGAAAGCAGGCACAAACACCTGATACAACGGGCTCTGTTCCCACCATTTTAACGGAGCTGGTGAGGCACATTTCGGTGCCATAACAATAATAATGATTGCACCTGCTAGCATTGCTATCCAAAGCAACCAGAACAATACGAAGAGGAACCATCTAAGACGAACCCAGAAAGGATCATTTGCAAATTTCATCAATTCTTCCTTGCCCATGCCAGCAAATGCAATTTTCACATTTTCCACATCTACTTTCGCATCACCATTCTGGGAATCAACGGAGATATATTTTACTTCCGAACAATCATGATTTGTTTTTAACAGACCATCTTCGTTAACCAACTTTTCGTCAGCACCATCATCTGGTTCTTCATCTTTCAACATTCTGTCCGGCAGGTGGTCGCCACTTTCCTTCAAGGCTAACTGTATGTTCCCATCTCTTAATTCTTTTGGACTTTGCTTATCGTCTTCCATTGCCATCTTGTATCTTCTCGAGCTCTTATATTATCACGCTTACAGTACACCCCTGATTAACAAACTTGCTAAATCTTATACGGAACCAAATCCTCACAAACGTCAAAACAGTCAAAGCTATTCAATACCTCCCTAACCACGCCTTATACTCACAGTACACGTCACATATAAAGTGAACGAACTTCTCTGAACTGCTGATGCAATCTGCACAACTTACATACGTCAGCGTACGTCAGATATGAGCCAAACAGACGCGATTTTCAATACCACTGCAAACTAGAGAACACGGATCCGCTACCAGCTACAGAAGCTCAATTTACGAATATACTATCATCTGTGTACTGCATTGCCCGAAAGTAGCATTTCGTGAATGCCGATATCGTCGGATCGTCGGTATCACAGCCAATAAGATTACATGTGAAAGACAATTGGAAATAAAAGTCTCTAGAATTCGGAGAATGGATGCGTTTGTATGAGAGGAGATTAAAAGTAGAGAATATTGAAAAAATCTGATAATTCAGATAGCTATTCAATAACAATTATCGGCTGCATCATCCTGATTTTTATTCCAGTGAAAATATTTGAATGACGGCACCCGAAGGATAATGCTAGAATAAAGACAGTCTTTTACAGGTTATTTTATAATGCTGTCAGTAGCCAGACTAAACGACGATGAATTGGGAGGGATTTTGGCTGAGGCTGTAGTGGCCAAAAGTTGACTTGACGCTTGCAGGGTCTGAAGAAAACTGAAAAATCGCATAATTACGAAGGTTTCGTGTGTTTGGCCTGAGCACCGCAAGTCGAAAGCATTACTGCTAGGCCACCCTGCTTGATAAAGGAAACTTCGTCAGCGGATACAGCACAATCTTTAAACTTTACTTGAGGATTGGTTATCATGAACTTCGGTTTGTTGCATAAAATTTTCCTTCCCTTTCTATTTTACCTGCAAATATGTGCATACTTTCCTATTATATATCCCTTCGACATAGGCTTGTCTCGGGTGTTTATATATCTGTAGTTTACTGGTGTGGGTTGTCTGTTGATTGAGTGGTTAGCTCTCTGTAAGGGACCAAACAGTGGCTCCCCGCCCCCCACTCATCCAAGGATGGAAACAGATCCAATTTCCGAAACGTTCTCCAGTTTTTAGATCATGAGATGGACAAATTCCAAAACCCAAGTAATTTTAAGAATAATTAATAACACTACAGCCTCTTTAAGTTGTTGATGTAATACCCTTAATATTACTTGAATTATGGAATCGATTGTCATGAGACTTGGTATGTCATGTTGTTTGAGGTCATCTCAAAGGCATGTAAATATTGCTAATATAAACACTTCGGCCTGCATTGTACTGCAGCACAACACATGCAGTAACAGGAGCAAAACACAACACTGAACACGATACACAAATGTATGTAGGAAGAATTCTCACATAAAAAGAGGACTGGCGTAATTTGCGTGTTTGAGTGCGACGTAGGATGAATCCTGAAAAGTTTTATTATTTAGAATTCATCGACATATATGACAAATACAGATTTTAGTTATTTTAGAATGAAGACATCATGGCATGCAGTACAATAGTTTAACGTGCAAAAAGACACCTGAGGATGGCACATTAGTGCTGAAACATGTAGTGTGGAAGTGCAGAATAAGGTGAAAAAGTGTATACACTGTAAGGCGGTTGGCATAAACCATGGACATGAATTCATTACACATAATATATATAAAAGTTTTCTTTCTACTTGCAATATTAGATACTCAAATTACAGTGAAATGAAATTCTTCCATGAACTTCTTGTATTAAAACCGTTTTATGATTAACTGAAGTTGTGCCTTACAACAGCAGCTGCAGCAACAATAATAATCATCATACTGCTTTCCATTATCTTGTGAAGCTTTTTAGAGTTTTCATGTTCTTTCCTACACTCTGGCTCTTACACAACAATAAAACAAATGCTTGTAAGATGGAAAAAGAATCAGAATTAAGCAATTATGATAAACCATGCTGGCATTTGCTTAGAGGGGCTGAGGAAAATAATGAAAACTACCAGTCAAAGCAACTTCCAACTTCAGAGACATCATAACTGAAGTCTACAACCTTGGCCAGTAATTGCTAGAAGGAAAAAATGTAGCATGCCCAGTACTATAAAAAATAACTACCACTGTGCAGTAGATCTCAACATACCCTGTATACACTAGCGACTCATAGTATGGTTCAATGCCAGCAGTAACTTCATGGAGCAGGGTAAATCAGGAAACTGGAAAAAACCAAAAGACTCCAGGTCCCATAGATTCTCTGCAAATCATGCTAGTCAAGTTCAGCTGAACAACAAATTCAGTATACTGGCAACAGATGTGCTGGAAGTTGGTTAGCATACCCCAGTTCTGTTGAGGCATAAAGGCAGGGAACTGAAATCATTCACAGTGAAGACAGAGAAAAATAAAAGTAAATGAAAGATCATATTACTGGGAAGCAGTCATGGTAGGGAAATTGGCCCCATGCTTCAAGATAACCTGGCAAATAAGTGTGATGTGTAATATTTTCAAACTAAATGTTTCTTTTGCAAAGGCTGTTGAGGGTATAGGGAAGCTTGGGAAAGGCCTTACCAAGCAAGATCATATCATAGTGGGGGGCCAGGAAACAGCCTAGAGAGAAGGTATCATTCAATTGAAAATGATCTCAACTTCATTGCAGAGAGGACATCAAACACTGGTGTGGGGCTTGTCAACGTCTTTGAGAGGCATGACAAGCTGTGAATGAATGGGAGAGTGAGAAGCATGAATCTATGGCTTGACCAGGTCCAGTTGAGGTGTGATATGTCTCACATTGATGTTTCTGAGACATCATCTATTGTGAGGGAAGATTACACTATGCACTGCCTGCACCAAAACTCTCGAGTCAAGAAGAGGCTCACACAGCTTACTGCTTAGAGGGTTGCTGGTGGTCATATGTAAGGTATGAGCAGTGTCCCTGTTATAACTCATGCTAGGGCGTCTCCTTTTTTAGCTTAAATTCAAAAGCACATATTAACCCGTTGCCGTGGTTCGTCGTGTATGTTTCGTCAGGGATTTAAATCGTCTGGGGGGGTTCGACGTGTATGTTTCGTCCAGCTGCACACGTATGTTATAACGCCCGTAATAATTGATGGTTTTGCTGTAGATTGTTAGATTTTTCACTGGCCTGTTGTCAGGAGGACTGTATTTAATGACACACGCGTTTAAGAGCGCTAAGTCGTCGTTACATATGCCTGTCTTGCAGCAACGTTCCTGTGGCTATTGCGAGCTGTTTCTGTTATGAATGATGTGTTTTGTTTGCTCTGAAGCTATAAACACCAGAGACTGATATGTGCTGGTGTTTATAATATC